>NW_010287636.1:0-494 GCF_000700745.2 Antrostomus carolinensis
AAAAAAAAAGGGAAAATTTAAACACATGCACACTGCTTGCAGTACGTAAAAGCATGATCTCTGGAAAAGCAACTCTGTTCATGGTGAGTTTGCTCTGAAGAGGGAACATGGAACAAGAGGAGCCCAACAAAAATCACACAATAGTTTGGCACCATAAGGTTTAACTAAGACCACGTAGCCACAATGAGCATCATTATCTCCCCCAGCTGTAAGTCTTGGTCCTCATTCCACCTTCCCTCTCTTACTCATCTCTACTATCGTGCTAGTCCAAAACCTTCCCATTCTGAGTGGACTTGAAATATTAACTCAAATTAGAAGAAAGAAATAGTAGAAACAAAAGGAGCATCTTTGAAAGTACATTAATTCAGTGTTAATACGCTGAAAATGGCAGAACTACCTGCCCCTGTGAAAATCCCAGAATCCCAGAATGGTGGGGTTGAAAGGGACCTCAGGAGATCATCCAGTCCAACCCCCCTGCCAAAGCAGGTTCCCTA
>NW_010287636.1:509-2739 GCF_000700745.2 Antrostomus carolinensis
GGAAAGTGTCCAGGTGGGTTTGAACATCTCCAGAGATGGAGACTCCACACCCTGTCCACCAGCACACCCAGGTCCTTTTCCACAGAGCTCCTTTCCAGCAGGTCACCCCCAATCTGTGCTGGTGCCTGCGGTTATTCCTCCCCAGGTGAATAACCTGGGTGAGGTTATTAATAACTCTACACTTGCTCATGTTGAACCTCATCAGGTTCCTTTCTGCCCAAAAATGACCCACCTAGCGTGACAAACTCCTGCAGGAGTTAAGAACCTGTTCGGTGAGATGCTGAGTATCTTCATGGTCAGCCAAATCAGAACTACTTCAGCTATGGCTGCAGTGACTCGGAGCACCACACTCCAGACAGGTTACTTCAAACGCTTACCAAGAAAAAATAATAATTAAAAAAAAAAAAAAAAACTGACACAAAAGGTATTTTGATAGTTCTTGTGTTTGCTTTTTTAATCAGAATGGCAATCACATACAGACTGAGGAAGGTTTCTTTTTTTGCTTGGTTGCTGGCTGGCACATCAAGCACCCTGGGAAAGTTTTTGTCTTTCATCCAGCCCCACCACGGACCCAGAGCTGATCTGCTTGGGGCACTCCAGCTTCCACTAAACAGAGTCTTTCTGTCTTACTACTCTCCCTGCAGCAAACATTAACAACAGAAGCAGCACAGAAAAACCTCGCTGCAAAGGATTAAGAACATCAGTCCTGACCTCCTCTCTATGTGGAAGGAATTCAAGTGAGCCCTCGGGAAAATGAAAGAAGGATTTATTTTAAATGGACCTTTTATGAAAATGACTGTAGTTTCCAGCTCATCAGACAGACTCTGTCAATAAATAGCTTTATTCACCTTGCCGTGCCTTTGAAGCAGGTATTGCTCTGGAAGGGTTGTGGCATAAGACTTTTGCGAGACATACCTTCTAACTGGGCTGATACTACTGCAGAGGATTCTAAAAGGTAATTGTTCCCCAGAAAGGTCCGTAAGCTGCAATTTACTTACTACTGAAATACCAAACCTGGGAAACGAGGCAAAGGTCTCAGGAGTGCAGGGTAAAATAAATAGCATGACACAAGACACATTAGAAGTGTTGCAAAACCAACAGAAACACGCATGCAAAGAGAAAATGCAAATATGTTCCTCTCCTTGATGGTATTAAACATCGTCAGCTATGAAACACAGTCTGCAAGGGACTGACGAATATGCTTAGATTATATTCATCCATATAAACCACTGGATATATGGCAATATGATGCCAATTACAGCACAAATTAACTAATAATTTGGTATAAAATGTCTTGTCTAAGAAGAAATATGCAGAGAAACGTAGAAGCAGCAGTACCTTAAAATTAGACCTGAAATAAAAAACAACCAACCGTAGCATGAAAGAACAGGATAATAATGCGGAGCTCAGTTCAGGTAATGAATATAACCTGAAAATCATCACAATTTCCTGTTCCAGATGCAGCCACGTCATGCACAGCAGCAAAACGTGTTCTGTAAAAAGATATGTCCTAGAGGACACCTGAGAGGTTTTTTCTTAATTGATGTGAAATGTTCAGTAGCACTCCCTCCTCAGCCATGAGAGAGCTGATACACATCACGACGTGTTCCTGTTGAACAAGCAGAAGGTGCTGTGAACCACCATAAGGTGCCTCCATAGCGTTGGTCATCAGTTAAAAACGCAAGACGAGGGCCAATCAGCATGAGGTGCAACAAATTCCCCCAGACGGGTCAAGTACTAAAGCTACTGATTCAAATTAGTTGAATTGCTCCAAATTACTCCATCGCACACTGTCCTGGTGTGAGCTGGGTCCGAGCTGGTTCTGTTCAGCAGCTGGAACAGCGCTGGGGTTTGGTAGGAGATGAAGGTTGGTAACATACTAATGTTTCCAATTGTCTCTGGAAGTCGAAGGACTTTGTGTTTGTCCGTCTGCAAGCGCAAGATCTCAGGGGTGAGGAATATTGCAATGGATCAGCTCCATGGGCATTTGGCTCTGCCAAGGGGCTGTTCCATCTCCTGTCCCCCATGGGCAGGAGATCCATGAGGGGCTCTTCCTCTCTTGCTCTCTCTGGCTTTGACTCGGGCTCTGGCTCTCCCGGGATTGCAGTTTCGGTTGGGGATTGTTGCTCCCCCGGGAACGGGCCGGGCTTGGTCGGCGGGTGGTGAGTAATGGCACTGGGTATCGATCATTTGTGGATTTTATTACTATTATTTTTTTAATATCATTATT
>NW_010287636.1:2860-12707 GCF_000700745.2 Antrostomus carolinensis
TGGGTGCGGGGGAGAAGGTGAACGGCTGTGTTGGCTGCTAGCCATGGGCTAAGCCCAATGAAACTACCAAACACACACATGTGTTTTCCCATTACCAGCCCTCCAAACACCACACAAACTGGACTCTGATCCGTCATGTGCTCCATACGTAACGTTCACAGCTACAACTACAGGACAAGCTGCGTTTTAATCACATTACTCATTAAGTAGCGACCTAAAAATGTCACGCAGCGCGGCGTTTCAAACATCTGAAGGGTTTTCCTTTCACGCTCACTGAATTATTATGACATGTCAAAGAAATAACTCCCGTCCTGACGATATGCCCAGAATTGTGTTGTCTCTCCAGCTCACCAGGTGCTCGCTGCCCCTTCCAGCACAGAAGGGCAGTGTTATGGGCCCTTGGGTACGCTAGCAGCCATTTGAAGCATCAGACAGATTATTTCTTTGGCCTTGTAACTGGCCTGCTCGGCAATCAAAAAGAGAGTGCTTCATCCATTTCACCAGTACCTTTGTCATCTACCTAGTCCCAAAGCTGGAAGACAGACTGCATCCATACCTTGCGGCTGAGGCTGTCTTTGAAAATGAACAATATACGAATCTCAGTGTTTTTTCACAACTATTATTATTTCTCTGGAATGCAGGTGTTTGCAATAGCATCCCCAGCCTTTGTCACATCCTCTGCACGCTACTCGAAGCCCAACCACACTGGGTGAGGAAGCTGAGCACCAAGAGCTGAGCAGAACCTGAGCATTTCAAGACCCTCTGGTGACTCCCAGTGCCTTGGCTAAAACAGCTCAGGAGAGGCCAATCTGCAAAAACCAACAAGCCTCAAAAGGTTAAAAAGAGCTGCTAAATGATGGACTGCAACTTTGCCACATTAATCACCATACAAAAATCTTGGCCAGAGATGACAGCAAGGACCTATACTCCCACAGTGGGAGGTGTGTCAAGGAGCAGAATTCCAGAATTGCCAAGATCGGAAAAGACCTTTAAAATCATCAAGTCCAACCATGAACCCAACACTGACAAGTCCCCAACTAACCCATGTCTCTCAGCACTATGTCTACACGACTCTCCAATCCCTCCAGGGATGGGGACTCCACCATTGCCCTGGGCAACCCCTTCCAATGCCTCAGAACCCTTGCAGCAAAGAAATTCTTCCTCACATCCCATCTCAACTGCCCTGGCCACAACTGGAGCCCATTTCCTCTTGTCCTGTCCCTTGGTCCTTGGTTGAACAGAAGGACAGGCCTTTGCTCCCATCAGGCCTCCTGAAGATGGACATTAATTGTCACATGCGATAGGGATGGCTGCAGCAAGGGACAAGCATGGCTGCGCACCTACACACTGCGCAGAGCAAGGAGTCCTTCTTGTGGGGCTGCTCATGGGGAGCTCTTTGGCTGATAAGCAAGAAGGATTAGTACTACACACACAAAACGACGCAGCAAGTTGATGTTATAAACAAGGAATTAACAAAACAAGTTTTCAAGCTACTTCCTCATCATGTAACACTGAGAACAGCGAAAGAGCATGAGGAGGAAGGCTTCTCCCTCCAAACAATAACCAACTGGAGAGCTGCCTTCTTTGTTTCTGCAGTTTTCAGCAGAAAAATCCCCATCTAGTAACAGACATGTTCCAAGCAAAGCACTGTTTCTTCTCCTTCTAAGGTATAATAAAGTTAAAAAAATGAAATAAGAAAAATTCATTATTTAGATGTCCTTTATCAGCACTACACATACCTGCTGACAGGGTTACTACCCCAATCTCAAACATCAACAATAAATTAGCCCTGTTTAAAATTCAATAGCAATAAAGGCAGAAATCCAATCCATGCATTCTCTAATTACAGTCCGTGTAACATATTCTGCGAGTCTCCTGCGAGCTTGTTGTGTGGATGCACACGCATCGCCCCTTGCCACTGAAAATCAGTTCTGTGCTCACTGCACAGAAGTCTTCACTTCTACCAAAATAATTTATAGTATTTCCATTCTTCGTGCCATAGAAAGGGAAGTCTTAGTGCCGATGAGAATGAATAATGAGGTTTGGTCCTCCACACCTACGCACTCCAACGACAGGAACACAAACTGCACGCCTGGTCACTCTAAGATCATTCCTTAGAAAATCGCAAGCTGTGGCTTCCAGGTTAGACTTGGCAATGAAAAAGGAGAGGAAAATGGTTGCTAAGACAATTCAGAAAGAAAGCAGAACACGTTACACCTTATGAAACACAAAAAATCAACTGATGCGTCTTGTCCACCAGAACAGGCGATGGTTCTGGTTTTACTTGGGTTAGACACAAAACCAGATCCCATTTTTTCCATGTTTGGGGTTTTCAAGGATAAACACAAAGGAATCTACAAGATTCACTTCAAAGCATCCAGTAAGTCAATGCCTTCAGAGTGAAATTCATGTTGCTTAATGCAACATTAACAGCAGCTAAGAGCAAAGCAGTGAACTTATTCTCACAAAAAATTAGAAGTTGAAGTTTCAAATCAAACAGTGGTATTCATAAATCCAGACTAAACTGGTTTGCTTTTAAGGAAAAAAAACCCCAACAAAACCCCTCCAAAAAAACCCCAAAACAGAAGGAATAAAAATAAGATAAAATTTAGATATTTAATGTACAAAGTGTTTTGAAATATTTTGATTTGCAGCTTAACAAACAATAATACTACCCAAAGGAATTCTTCCGGATTATCGTTTCACCCAAAATAAAGTAACACAAAATGTCTTTGAATAATCCTGAAAGATTTTTTTCCCAGCAAACCAACAACATTAAACTCACACATAGTACCATTTCTGACAACAGGAGAAGAAATAAAAAGCAACTGAAACTTCAAAGAACACAAGATAGGATTTTTCAGAAGCGTTCAGTACTGGGTTAATGAGAATTTTATCATTAACTTCCCTGGGAACAGGATTAGGTTTAAGACAAACACTTCTGAATATCTCTAGCAGTGAGTAGTGAAAGCAGGAGGAACAGAAGGTGATGTACAACCTGCAGGTAGAGCCAGTGAATGCTTCATGGGGTATTTGCCCATATTCCACATACAGCATCTCTCCATGTATTTTCTAAATTAATAACGCCACGGTCTCAAACTGCTTGGTCACTTTGTCTCTTACCAGGAGCACAAAGATTGCCAGGGTAGACTGAAGCGTGTACATGACCTGCAGGTTTTATATTAACAGAATCCCAGAATTGCCTGGACTGGAAAAGACCTTTAAGATCATTGAGTCCAACCATGAACCCAACACTGACAAGACCCCAACTAACCCATGTCCCTCAGCACTATGTCTACACAACTCTCCAATCCCTCCAGGGATGGGGACTCCACCACTGCCCTGGGCAACCCCTTCCAATGCCTCAGAACCCTTGCAGCAAAGAAATTCTTCTTCACAGTCCATCTCAACTGCCCTGGCCACAACTGGAGCCCATTTCCTCTTGTCCTGTCCCTTGGCTGAACAGACCCACCCTCACCTCTCTCCACCCTACTTGCAGGGACTTGGAGAGAGCGAGGTATTAACACAGTAACATCAGCATTAAAAACCTGTCCCTCCCCTACTACGCTTTTCAGTGATACGTATCTTTTAGGAAGAAAAAATTGAGTACTATTGAAAAAAATGATTAGAAACTCCTTTCCTAAAGAAGCTCCACAACACAACTGAATGAGGAACAGCTCCTAACTCCACATGATCCACCAAAAACCCCTTCCATGTAAATGCATATCTGATCTCTGACAAGTCTAATACAACCTCACTTCCGTTTCTGCAGTATGGGAGATGTGAAATGCTGAACTGTGAAGCACAACTTACCAACTATATTATTGCCACTAAATAACAATTTCTAGATCATTTCAGATTTCCCAAATTCCATGACTCCTCTGATGGGAAATCTCATCAAGATGTATGCAATGTTTAGGTTTTAGAAGCAGAGCAAAGGTAGAAATACAGTAATTGATTTCATTTTCAAATGGCTCTGCAGATGACAGTTCTCAGTCCTGTTCAAAGCAAGTGACAAAGAGCCTAATGACTATGGGAGAGGCTGAAACAACGTAAGTGGCGTTTGGATCACTAACAGTAATTTAATGCAGGACTCCAGGCCAAGTTATGCCCTCAAATTAGACCAATTAGAGACTAAGACGTTCAACTAGAAGGACATCTTCATCTGTTAAGCTTGCCTGAATTGGTTATGTAACTGTATGCTTATTTTCACCTCAATCCAATACATTTGAGAAAACAATTTGTGCTTACTGACCACTTCATCTGAAGATCAGGAAAGAGAAGATTTCAAACAACACGTCATATCACACGTCTTTCATCGTTACCTTGAAGGCAGCTATGCAGTGTAGGCTGAGTAACGTCATCACCAGCACCAGGAACACGGTGGCCAAGTTCCTCACATCCCAGATGGACTCGACCAAAGGGATGCTGCCAACCTGCCAGTCATAGCACAGGGTGATGGGTGCCAGCAGAAGCCACGCGTTGAAGGCCAGAAGATAGGAATAAGTTAGAAACCTGTAAAAGGAAAGAGGTGACGTAAAACACAGAACGACTGTCAACACGTGAAATATTTTCCTTTGGCAATGGCCACTTACTATACAGGAGGAGAAAAAACAAAATAAATTAGCTCTGCACACACAGGAGATACCACACCTCTGTCAATAGAGAGATGCTAACACAGGTGAGGGGCACATCAACAGGTCATTTAAAGAAATAACATAAGATCAATAATATTTATGTGATTTCTATACACCAGAGGGTTGTGGTGAATGGCTCTATGTCCAGGTGGAGGCCAGTGATGAGTGGTGTCCCCCAGGGATCACTCTTGGGACCAGTGCTCTTCAACACCTTTATCAATGACCTGGGTTGTGGGATCGAGTGCACCCTCAGCACGTTTGCTGATGACACCGAGCTGAGTGGGGCAGTTGATGCAATAGATGGAAGGAATGCCATCCAGAGGGACCTGGACAGGCTTGAGAGGTGGGCCCACAAGAACCTGATGAGGTTCAACAAAGCCAAGTGCAAGGTTGTGCGCTTGGGTCAGGGCAATCCCAGGGATGTGTACAGGCTGGGAGAGGAGCTCATGGAGAGCAGCCCTGCTGAGAAGGACTTGGGGGTGCTGGTGGACAAGGAGCTTGACATGAAGAGGCCAACTGTGTCCTGGGCTGCATCAACAGAGGGGTGGGCAGCAGGGCCAGGGAGGGGATTGTCCCCCTCTGCTCTGCCCTTGGGAGGCCCCAGCTGGGGTTTTGTGTCCAGGCCTGGAGCCCCCAACACAAGGAGGATGTGGAGCTGTTGGAGTGGGGCCAGAGCAGAGCCAGGAAGATGATCCAAGGGCTGCAGCCCCTCTCTGCTGGAGAAAGGTTGAGGGAGCTGGGCTTGTTGAGCTTGGAGAAGAGAAGGCTCCAGGGAGACCTCACTGCAGCCTTCCAGTGCCTGAAAGGAGCTTAGAAACAGGAGGGAGAGAGACTTTGTACATGGGATTCTATGAAATCTTCCTCTCCTATGCAAATACTAGGTTTTTGAAGTGACTTTCTACTAACTTCAACAATAAATGAATAACTAACCCTATATATATTGAAGTGTTTCACAGTTCACTGCATCACTCCTGCAATACAAAATATCCCTCTAGCTGGGTTTAACTTACAATTTAGAATTTCTCCTGTGTGCACAATATTGAGCAATTAAAGTCAGACATCTCTGTTTTTTCTTTTTGCATCCCAGCACAGAGAGAAAATACAGAAGAACAGAGGCACATGGTGATTCTTGGCTGATCCCACCACAGCTTATTAGGGCTGGGGACAGCTTGCATGAGATGTGCCACAAAAGCAATGGAGAAGTAGAGAGACTTTCAAATTGTTGTAATCTTCATTAATTGATATTCTCAATCAAGAGGAAATTAATGGGGAATGGAAATGGGGAACATGCTGCTCTCTGGGAAGTATGCAGGCTTTCAGAAGACTGAAGAAGAGCAGCATGTGTGCAACTGGGCTAAAGAAAACAAGAAAAAAATAAAAATAAAGCAAAAAAAACCCAAGAAAAAAATAAAAATAACAAAACAAGAAAAAAATAAAACCAAACCAACATCCCCTTTCTCCCCCATAAAAATAAAGTAAAAAAAACCCAAGAAAAAAATAAAAATAAAACAAGAAAAAAATAAAACCAAACCAACATCCCCTTTCTCCCCCAGCCTTTTGCTGCTTGGCACCTACTTGCCCAAGAGCGCATCCCTCTCAAACCACATTTCTAAAAGTTCAAATACTTTTGTACACAAAAAGTTGGAGATTATTCCAGCAATCACAAAGTCAACCAAGCAGAACTGCGACAGCCTTAGAACAGACAAACTCCTTGGTTTGCAAATGGAAAAATCCACATTGTACGCAGCACCAAAGATGGCAAATACTCAAAAAGAAACGAAATTCTGTTCTATCCTTCATAGGATTTCTTCCATCTGAGCCTGCTTTGGCTGTTGTTATCACACCCAGTTGCCATGGTACCTTAGCAGGCTTATTAAGAAGATAACAAAGGACCTCCAAGAGTTGCAGAGCCATGTAGACAGATCATTGCTTCACCTGCCGCTTAGAAACATGCCTCTTGGGGGTCAAAATGCATCCCCTTACCACAGCACTTACAACATCTTACTTACGGCAGAAGGGCTAAGACACTGAAGCTAAATGTGACTCCAGAAGTTCCCAGATGGGTGTTGGGCCAAGACACAGGGATGAGATCTAAATTTTTGTGAAAACATGTTTTAAAAAACCCCACAGTTAGGATATCAGTTTCTCTTCTCATCCAAAAAAATAACAGCTCCTGCAGCACAGTGACCCAAAAGCAAGGAGGTTTACCCAGCTGGAATAATGTTTCATTGTAAACAGTGGAAACGGCACATTCCCATTTACCCGCAAATCTCTAAGCTCCCAATTCTGACAGAAAATGGAGTATTCCCACATTTTGAAGGTTTTCAGCCATTTGGTACATTTTCTTCCTTTCCCTCCATTTTCTTCCCCTTCCCCACTCTGATGCATTAAATAAGGGGAAAAGTGAGAGAAAAATCCATCTTCTCTCTTAAGAGAGGCAGCAATTAAAAAGCCAGTTTCTATTTAAGAAAGCATCCCTCAAAAAACATAACCTAATTTTACTCAAACTCTTCTCAAAATTTTGATTGTTCATGATTTCCAAAAAAACCAATATGTCTCTGCTAGTCACCAAGCCAATCTTTTCTAGCCACACAGCAATGTAAAATCTGATGGAGCTTTATCACAGCAAGGTGCCCACTCGTGATGTTATGTGTGGTCTGGCCCATCCTCTGCTTGGCCACGACACAAACCAGACTTCTGCACCAGCCTCGATGCAACATCAGCTCACAAAAGGTGGCCAGCATCCATTTACAGCTACAGACTGAAATCTATCTCTGGGGGTCAGCCTCTTCTCCCAAGGAAGAAGTGACAGGACAAGAGGAAATGGCCTCAAGTTGTGCCCAGGGAGGTTGAGATTGGATCTGAGGAAGAATTTCTTCACCCAAAGGTCAGTCAAGCATTGGAACAGGCTGCCCAGGGAGGTGCTGGAGTCACCTTCCCTAAAGGTATTTAAAAGCTGTGTAGATGTGGTGCTCAGGGACATGGTTTAGTGGTGGACTTGACAGTGTTGGGTTTACAGTTGGACTCGATGACCTTAAAGGTCTTTTCCAACCAAAATGATTCAATGATTCTCTTTCTAGCTTTACTTTTAAAAGAAGAAGCAACGTTCACTTACGTCAATCCGAACAGCGTCACCGCATACAAGGCGTTGTTACGTGTGTATATATTAGGATTTTCAGAAGCCTTAGAAAAGCCCAGCTTTTTGGGGAAGTCTCCTTTTATGTCTTGGCATATTCACATTTTCAATAAGCACCACAATGTTCATGGAAGTTGATATGCAAACCACACCACACACTAGAAACTCTCCCCTATTTACTCAGACTGGGCTGCTGGGTAGGAAGGAGCGAGATGACATTTGGGATCTCTGCCAACTGCAGCACTGCAATTAAAGATGGACTAGTTCCTGCATCTTCACTGATAAGGCAAGAGCTGATAAATTGTTATGCAGCACAGAATAAACAAACACAGTTTGCTGCCATAACAAATTTGAGTCAGTTTAATAAATTCGAAGAAGAACTCGGAGAAGCCAGATTTGTGCATGTTAATGCATTTCTGCTCGAAGGTTCAGATAAACTGCTGTTGAAGACGAGAAGATACGCTCCAGGACATGCAGTAATCAGGAGAAGTTTGTAAACAAGTCTTCCTCAGGAGCCATGTGCACAACTTGCTGCCAGAGGCAGGTCCCAGAGGAGATAGACCATCGCTCCATTCGACTACAGCAATAATTTGCGTGTTAAATACGCTCTGCCAACAGCAGTGAACTATTTTAGAGCCTGTGACAGTCATTACTGTCTATGTAGGGTCAACTGCTTCACCTCTCCAGACATCCTACTGCAGAACCCTTGGCCATGTCTTTTACCATCAGGCCTGAAGGCTCTCATTGAACGCCCACGTGCCAAGAGCAGACATGAAAGCAAGATCCAGGAGGACACTGCCTGATTTTAGCAGGTGTTTGTAAGGTGCAAGAAAGCCTTGAGTGAGCCCTGATCCAAGTAAAAGTTCGGATACACGTTCAGGATGAGTAACCTGCCCTTGAACAGAATCGACGGTTGTATGAAATAAAGCCCTGTAAACTACTGTTATTCTAGGTCACAGAATCCCAGACTGGTGGGGTTGGAAGGGACCTCAGGAGATCATCCAGTCCAACCCCCCTGCCAAAGCAGGTTCCCTAACAGGAAAGTGTCCAGGTGGGTTTGAACATCTCCAGAGATGGAGACTCCACACCCTCTAGGTACCAGGAAGAGAAAAATAACACGATGCTAATAATAGTTCCTGACAATTCTGTGCTGGGTTTGACTTATGGCTCTCAAAAGCATGTGATATTTCTTTACATCTCTGTGGCTCTTATATCATAAGGCTAGCAGGGGAAAAAGCTCAATGCAGGAGAAACTTCTGAAGAAGCCTCTCAAAGCTGACACTGCAAGAAAATAATTTGCAAATTTTTAAAAGACCCAAAAAGATTCATGGAATCGTTCCAGGAACTAATTACATTTCAGCTACATTTCAACCTACCTGCAAATGGCACAAAAGTATTTTCTTTTAATTAGTTGACTAAGTGAATTATATTTTAAATTAATTATTTTCTCTATATTGCTTTTCATGTCTGCTGGGATTCCAAGGGAGAAAAATCCCTGCCTCTAACATCTCCTGCTCTATCAGCTAATCCCAGGTAAGACAGTGTTACTGGTGAGGTGACTGGAAGAATCTGCTTCTTAATTGGCAATCAATTTTCCCCCAGGCTGGTTAACAGTATTTGCATCACAGCAGAGGGGCTTTTTTTATTTGCAAATTGAATGTGGCAACCCAAGTTTTGGCAGAAATCAAATGTTTCTTTTCACTTCTCAGCATCTCTGGCATGTTCAGAAAAACAGAGCTCCTCCTGTAAGGAGCAGCTGTTGTCATGACAACTACTTTGTTTAGTTTTGAATTTTTTAGTTTAAATCTCCTGTTGTGTGCTTGGTTTGAGATAAATACAGGATGACTCCTGTCTAGAACCTGTTGCAGAAAACAAGTATCTGAACGGATTGCTTCTGCTGCAAAAAGGCAAGTAAAAGGTGCTACCTAAAGCCATAAACAACACAACATAAAATACTTCAGGGACTGTCTGTTACCCTTTGCTGTAAGAGACACTAATCACAGAATCCCAAACTGGTTTGGGTTGGAAGGGACCTTAAAGCTCCTCCAGTTCCAACCCCCCTGCCAGCAGCAGG
>NW_010287636.1:13043-15937 GCF_000700745.2 Antrostomus carolinensis
TAGCGTCCTCGTGGCCTCCGCGAGACTGGCTCCAGTATCTCCATGACCTTCTGCTGTTGGTGGCGCCAGCACTGGAGGCAGCACTGCAGGTGGGGTCTCAGGAGAGCGGAGCAGAGGGGCAGAATCCCCTCCCTCCACCTGCTGCCCACGCTGCTCTGGGTGCAGCCCAGGACACGGTTATTGGCCTCTGTGCTGCCAGCGCACATAATGAGCCTGGAAAAGCCTCAGCTCTGCCAAACCCAAGCAATCCGAGTGCATGAGGACCGGGAGACTAGCTAAAAATAACAAGACTTTTATAGAAATTTATGAAGAGTTTCATTTGCTCTCTGATTTTGGAGCATTTTAAGCTTTTTCCTCCAGCCCCCAGTGACTGCGATTATAATTTGTGATCATTTGCGTGGCACAGTTTTGGGAAGCATGACCCAAACCATGTCCCACCGAGACTGCATGGAAAAGTGGGAACCAGTGACCCTGTTCTTTCCAGGTGCACACAGTGGTGCAACCAACCACCTACCTACTTCTGAGACAGAATCCCAGAATGGCCTCAACTGAAAAAGACCTTGAAGATCATCGAGTCAAATCATGGACCCAACACTGACAAGTCCCCGACTAACCCATGTCCCTCAGCACTATGTCTACACCACTCTGAAATCCCTCCAGGGATGGGGACTCCACCACTGCCCTGGGCAACCCCTTCCAATGCCTCAGAACCCTCGCAGCAAAGAAATTCTTCCTCACATCCCATCTCAACTGCCCTGGCCACAACTTCAGCCCATTTCCTCTTGTCCTGTCCCTTGCTCCTTGGTTGAACAGACCCACCCCCACCTCTCTCCACCCTCCTCCAAGGGACTTGCACAGAGCCACAAGGTCTCCCCTGAGACAACCGGTCTTATTTTTGATGAACAGCAAGGGACCACCTTACCCCAAAGGCCCAACAAGGTATGCACCTGCAAGTGGAAGATGTTCCTGCACTGAGGGGCTGATCTGAAACAGAAGTAGGAAGATAGTAATTACCCTTTCAGAAATCACAGACCTTGTTAATGCTCTTCTGAGAAGACCACCTGCACACTGCCAGGGACTTGGGGAGGTTTCAGTTCCCAGTAAGGGGAAAAGAGCTCTTTTATTGGAGAAAAGAGCTTCTCACTTGCATTAACAGCAGAACTGATTTCAGCTCAAGGCTCTCTTCATCCTCTATAAAGCCC
The DNA here is from genome assembly GCF_000700745.2 of Antrostomus carolinensis. NCBI lineage: Eukaryota > Metazoa > Chordata > Aves > Caprimulgiformes > Caprimulgidae > Antrostomus > Antrostomus carolinensis. The sequence goes on from NW_010287636.1 coordinate 14,246, forward strand.
TAAACCCACGTGTGTTTGATGAGCTGCTTCACAATAATGTCCTCCCAGGACACATGTGGCTGCAATTAGAACCAGGTGGTATATTTAAGGATATTGTCTTAAAATTGTTATGTATTTGCACTTCCCCTGGGGAAATGCCAGTCCAGTCATACCTTTCCACATGAGTTTATTTTTCTGCTCTGTATATTGTCAGCCTAAACATTTTCTTTTCATAGCCTCAGAAGAAAAATCACACTCTGTCTATCCAGCCCATTTGATGATAGCGTAGTAAGACTACTGTGGTGCTTCCCCTGGGCTGGCAGCCAAACCCAGCCACCCGCTCACTGCCCCCACCCAGGGGATAGGGGAGAGAATTGGGGGGCAAGGAGAAGGAGACTCCTAGGGGGAGATAACAACAATTACATCATTGATATAAAAGAAAACTTTAAATAATTATGATATTAAAAAAAATAATAGTAATAAAATATGAAAATGATGGATGCCCAGTGCCATTGCTCACCACCCACCGACCAAGCCCGGCCCGTTCCCAGATCACGATCCCACAGGAGCAACAGTCCCAAACTGAAACCGCAATCCCGGGAGAGCCAGAGCCTGAGCCAAAGCCAGAGAGAGCAAGAGAGGAAGAGCCCCTCATGGATCTCCTGCCCATGGGGGACAGGAGATGGAACAGCCCCTTGGCAGAGCCAAATGCCCATGGAGCTGATCCATTGCAATATTCCTCACCCCCCCCTGAGATCTCAGCACCTGCAGATTAGCAAAACACAAAGTCCTTCAACTTCCAGAGACAACTGGAAACATTAGTATGTTACCAACCTTCATCTCCTACCAAATCCCAGCTGAACCCAAACCCCAGCGCTGTTCCAGCTGCTGAACAGAACCAGCTCTGGCCCAGCTCAGCACCAGGACACTCACATGAACATGCTTCGTGCGCAGAGCGATCAGCCAAGAGGCATCACAAGGCAAATGCCAGCAGAAATTAACATAACTTGCCTCCTCAAGATATAGTTTTGGAAGTTTTCTTAGTCAAAATTACTGGCAGGATTTAATCTGTTTCACACACCTTGAGACACGCTGTCCAATGGCCTTTTCCCTTGTCTCACCACGGTGTCAGTAATACAATCCGTTCATTCAGAGGTCTCCTACTTCCTTCCCCTCAAGAACAGCAGAATAAAGAAACATTGTGCAAAATGTCTGAAGCATGACAGCCCCACCGCTCAACGCCCTGCTCACACTCCAGCTGCACTCCAGGGCACTGTTTACCTAAAGCCGGGCAGCTCTCCAAACCTTTCTAATTGCATTCTCCCTCAACTTCCATCTAATACAAGAATGTTGTAACAGATGCCTCGGATTGGTTTTTCTATTGCAACAGCAATTATGTGTTCTAAGGCAGGTGACTGAAGGAAGAACATTCTCTCTGCAGCTGTGTAGGGCAGCCTGCATGGAGAGGCTCTAACGGCAGCGCTCACGCACAGCACGATTCCCAACACCTTCCTTCCTGTCTCCGCTGAGAAAGGGACCGATGGACAGATTTCATCTTCCCGGGTCACCCTTGCCAAGCAACGCACTGAAGGACACAGAAATGTGGCTTTCACTTATCTCATTTGAAGTTTTAAGGTATTTGGGAATATTAGAAAATCCAGTACCTTGCAGGGATGTAGCATTCTGTCCTGGTTTTGCTGGGACAGAGTTAAT
>NW_010287637.1:0-5031 GCF_000700745.2 Antrostomus carolinensis
TCCCCAACATTCTGTGATTCTGTGAAAGTTAGGCTCATCAGAAGCTGCTGAATGCTTTTGTCACGTAATTGTCGATGAGACAGACAGGAGCTCATTTCCTTGGCCATATTTCTGATTTTCTGAAAGAAGAAAAGGGCTTACACAGTGACATCATCAATCAGGTCATATTCTTCCTTACCACTCAAAATGATCTTTTTAAGTTATTGGGCACTTTTAACTCCAGCTTATAAAGTAAACGGTTTGAAAATTGCTTAGCTCTTTAAAGTCCTGCGAAAACAGGGCCCAGATTGGAAAATGATCCTAATCAATGTCCCAGTCAAACAAAGTCTGAAACATTTCATCCTCGTCAGGCATCAGGGAGTCCACAAAGCCCTCAAGAGCCACAGGAAACCAGCCTTCACTTGATTTTTTTTTTATTATTATTACTTACTATTATTTTGCTAAAGAAGTGAAGGCAGGCCCAGGAAGGAAACACAACACAGTATTTCTGGCTTTTGCAGAACGGTACTGCAACATCACAGCTTAGGTTTCTCTTCTAAACCAGGGTTGATTAACCAGCTAGCCTTCTCCTACATCAATGCCATATCCTTTCCAGTCACCTCATCCTTATACCTGGCAATTGTATCCTGAACTGCAGCTTCACCAGTTCCTTACCTGTTAATCCACTGATGATCTGCTGACTTTATTTCCTACAACTCTGGCAGAAATCTGGAGAGCCAAGCTTGCCCTGTAAGAATAAGCCTGTATCAGGTGACCATAGCCACCCCCAGAGTCCCTCATAATGCTACCTTTTCTAACAGAGCCATGAGCTGCAGTAAACCATTTCAAAAGTTCTTTTGAACATCCATAGAAAGCATAATTAAAATGCTTTTTCAATCCCCAAACACAGCGGTGTTTTGCTGAAACGGTAGTCAGCAGCTTTAATGAAGTACTTGGGTTTTGGGTACACCTACACAGCAACTACGGGATGAGGTCATAGCAGGGGTAATATAAACTTCTATAAAGCTAATGTTATAGAGCTGGGACAGGGAACTGCTGGAGAGAGTCCAGCACAGAGCCACCAAGATGATGAAGGGAGTGGAGCATCTCCCTTATGAGGAAAGGCTGAGGGACCTGGGTCTCTTTAGCTTGGAGGAGACTGAGGGGAGACCTCATTAATGTTTATAAATATGTAAAGGGTGAATGTCACGAGGATGGAGCCAGGCTCTTCTCGGTGATGCCCAATGGTAGGACAAGGGGCAATGGGTGTAAGCTGGAACACAAGAGGTTCCACTTAAACTTGAGAAGGGACTTCTTTATGGTGAGGGTGACAGAGCACTGGAACAGGCTGCCCAGGGAGGTTGTGGAGTCTCCTTCTCTGGAGACATTCAAGACCCGCCTGGACGCCTTCCTGTGTAATCTCGTTTAGGTTCCTGCTCCGGCAGGGGGATTGGACTAGATGATCTTCTGAGGTCCCTTCCAATCCCTAATATTCTGTGATTCTGTGATTTAAGCAAAAGTCATAGCACCACTGCTAGCCCAAGCTGCAGCCTCAGAGCACAGATTCTGAGCTCTCCATACACACTCAGTGAGTTTGTTGTGCACTGCAATTTCCTTGAGACCTTTGCCTAAGACAGCATAAGCACACCATCACATGCCAGCACAAAGCCCTTGTAGTGGCACATTTTGCTGTGCCAGCCATGCCTTGTTTGGGAATCCAAGGCTACTGCACTACTATAAAATAACAGTTAAAATCAAATAGTGGTGTCTTCTCTATTGCTGGCCATCCTGTAACCAATCCTCTTGTTCCCTACAGATAAGTTATCTGTATTCACACACAAAGCATTTTGAGGAGGAGCAGTCAAAATTGATGAGGCTAAACTCTCCCACAGAGCCATCAAGGTGATTCAGAAGGGAACAGCACGTAGGCTACAGAGCAATCTGAAGTCTGCTGTTTTAAAGTTGCAGTGGACTTGTTTAAGCCTCATAGGCTTTTAAGGAATTAACCTCAATAGTGCTTTGCCAATCATAGACTTGGGGAAAGTAATCTTTAACATCTCACAATCTAATATTCTAACAAAATGAAAAGGTCTTAATATAGGTTAGAATAAGTCCCTCAGGCTCCATTACACCAATATAATGATCCTCTCACCTCAGTTCTTTAACTATGGCTTATGAAGTTGACCAGCTGCTAGCAGAAGGCTTGTCCCTAATATTTGCATACAAAGAAAAAAGGTCAAAGAATTCCAGATACACAAATTCTCAATTCCTCAATTCTCAAGCCATTTCAGAAGCTAAAACTAAAACACATTTCTTGCAGAAGCTGGAGTTTTGCTTAGCTTGCTATCTTCTCAAAGACAAGGAAAGACATTGGGCACCCAGAATTCCACTAAATGAGCAATTTCCTGGTTTTATTTTCTCTTTAACAGGAGTAAAATGAAGGCTTTCAAGTGTCCAAGTGGTATGCATGAAGCTTTACTTAGCACCTTCCAAAATCAACAGTACACCACCCATTCAGAGAGAAATGCTCATCAACAGCTTGTCACTGTGCTGTAGAAACGCAATGATCTACTGAATGTAGGGAAGGGAAGGCAGGTTATGTCAATTCATTTGACAGACTCCATGAAAATTACCCAAAAAGAACAGCAAAAATCAATTCAGGACAAAACATACTTTATTGTACTGTAATGTCAGAAGTACAAGAAAAGTACTGCAGAGAACCATGCTAATGGGGCCTTTAGGGTCTGTGAAGGACAGAAGTACAAGATAATAGGGTACTACTGTACTCAGTGCAAAAACTGATTCATTTGAGGCACAAGTACACTATTGTTTAAGCAGCTTGATTCAAGCACAGCTCTGGTATGTGATCTACTCTGTTTTCTTTCTATGTGACAATTCTATAATAAAGCTACTTTTGCATTAAATAGGCAGTAGATTTAAGTCAGGGGTGTCCAAATTGCCACTTGGCAGCCAAAAAAAATAAGAAAAATACTCCACATAGTCATCCTCCATATTTTAATTTCAGATATGGAGCTGTAGCTAGTGAAGAAAAGTTATTCTGAAAGGTCAGAGCCCAGATCTGTGTGGCTGGCTAGGGGTCTTTTTGCCCTCTTGTATATCTGTGGGTAACTTACTTCATGCGGACGACAATTTATCCAATGGGAAAAAAAAATAAACTTTTCTCTTTTATAAGGAATCATACATATCTAACATTCAAATGAATTTCAGCCCTTGAGATCCTAACTTATGGCTTAAGACACACAATGAAAGTGTTTGGGCACCCTTGAGCTAAGTTAATGAAGAGTATTGTTGCTAAAAAGGCGAGCAAGATCACCGGTTTAAACAGAGCTGACCTTTACAAGAAAGCAGGGATCCAAGTCACTAGTTACTACTAGGCTGACATGTACTGCTGCCCAGAAAGATAAAAACGTAACAACGCAATGAAAAGGTTCAACAAAGTTGAAAGATAAAGGTTTCAACACCAGAAGCAGCATTTGAAAACAAGCTGTTTAAGTTAATCTTTTCGAGATGCAGATTGCATAACTCTAGGCATGAACAAACATGCTGGCAATCTTCTTCTTTTACACAGCAGCTGTGTTTAACATAGGAAGTTCTGGGCTTAAAGAAAGCTACTTGAAGAAGAATTAAGATTTGCAATTGCCTGTCTACTTAATGAGATTAGTAGAGAAACGAAAAAAATACTACTAAAACAGTAGTTTCTCAGGGGATCCCTATCATTACAAACACAGCTTCTGATTCGTAAGCAACGCAAGACTAAACAGACAACTATTATTTTATATTATTACTATGCTTTTAAGTTACATCAGTTAAAGTTAAAAAAAAGCCAAGCAGTTTTGCCCTATCTCAAGAATAGTTTCCAATCAACACCAGTTTACATGGTGAATGGGACTTCACAAATAAACAAGGAATGGTGACGTCTTTGGGTCAAGAACGACAAGAAATAATGGGCTCTGTGCTACCAATCAACCTCAACAAGAATATGGCACAAGGGCCAGCCCAAGCTGTACCAACACTGAACCTTTAGCACTCGGCACAAATTCGGATCTCTTTACTTTAGCTAGCAAATCAGGTGAAAAGACTGGGTAAAAAACCAAAACAAAACAAAACTAACTAAAAACTTAAGCCAAGAATTGGAATATACTTTTTAAAAAACATCTGTAGTTTTAAAATAACTTTATGCTGACATCAGTTTGTGCAAACTAAAAAAATCTCACTGAATTTCTCTCTAACAAAAGACAAATGCCCCAAATATTTTCCTTTTAGCCCACTGTATCTGTAGATACAATCTCAAATCTAACAGATGTAAATGCAAGAGAGAAAAAGTTACAGCATCTGGAGGGAAAGTAAAATACAAAAGGAATAACAAAAGGAAGGTTCCATCTGAAATACTCTCACAATCTTTCCCACTCTAGTCCATGAATCCGACTCTGATGCTAAGGTGACAGTGTATGTAAGCAGATTTTTTTGTTGATTTTATTATTTTTGAGTTTCAGTTGAAGAGAACCTGCCAAGAGACTCAAGTCTCTTCAGGAATTGTCAGATGGAACATGCTCCTCAAATCCTTCACTCTCTCGGACCAACGCTCTTTCCAGGATAACACGGCCTTCCTTGTAGCGCTGGCTGTCTTCAGTGGCAAATTCATAGATCCAACCCAGTTTGCTGTTGCAGTTCTTGCAGCTCACGTCTCGAACCATGTGGCGGCCAGTGAGCATGACCCGATCCTGAACTTCACTGTATTGCAGATTTACCACCTGATACAAACATACAGGGGAGAGGGAACAGAAAGGATTAGTCTGCCTAGAGCAAAGCTTAGTAACAATGCGCATGACTGTCAACATTATGTCCTGCTCGAGAAGGTAACACCTGAAAGACGTGCTTCCCGGGGATGTATAACCCTCACTGTTTCTTGAAAGACTTCCCGGGGCTTCCCGGGGATGTATAACCCTCACTGTTTCACTGACAGACAGGAAATGCTATCGCGAGAAGTTCAAGAGTGTAGAATACTGAGTTCAACTTTGGGTGAGAAATTCC
>NW_010287637.1:5051-14332 GCF_000700745.2 Antrostomus carolinensis
AGCTTGTAAACTAATTTATATTAAGCCACTGGTAATACAAGTAACCCATTTCTAGCAATTGATGTGATCACTTATTCCCAGAAATGAGAACCAAAATATTAAAAAGGTACTTCTTTAAAAAACCTTGGGTGCTTTTGAAACAAATCACCTACCAAAAAGCAAGGCTCAGTGGCTGAGAATGTAGGCATTACACATGCACTTTTTTTGTGTGCTATCTCAGCAGCTTAAAATATACTTTTAACTTGTTTAGGCAGCAACACCACAGAACCAGGATGTATAATTAGTTGAAAAGTTGATGTCAGAACTATATTCAAACTGCTAATATGCGTAGGATTTTAAAAAATGGGGCTGCGCTGCTTTCTCAGCTTTCCACCTGACTGTGCTTGCTCTCTCTGCTTCAAATGTAAAGTTTCTGACTGCAGAAATGCAAAAATCAAACTTCTGTGATTAAACCCCACTATTTAACACAAGAATAATTTGAACCCCATGATCCAGTGCTTATTGGATGAGAAAGAAATCAGATACACAGCTTTTTTATAGCTATGTGGCCTTACACTTACATATAACTACTACTGACAGGATTCAGCATACCAGAAATCCCAAGGCCAAGCACAGTTAACTGAAGATATTACTGATGCCTCTGTCAACTCTGACAATGGCCAAATGGCTTTCAAGAAAAAAACCAAACCAAAACACACCAATAATTACATGGCCAGGAATTCTGTGAGAAAGCAAAGGACGATCACTGTTTTTCCAATGAGTCTAATGGACAAGTCTATTTGGAAGGGTTAATAAATAATGCCACAGTTCACTCAGAGTTATCACTTTCATAATTCAATCTGTTGAATTAAATGAAATTTGAAAAAAAACCCAAACCCAAACTAAACCAGAGTATTATTGCCTGTAAAAGAGACTGTGGCTACCTAAAGTCGTCAAACTACTGTTAGCTCAAATGCATTTTAGAAATTAAACTGAATACTATCTACACTATTTTTTAACCAAGTAAAAGTGCAAATGCCTTTGAAATTCTTTGGCAGACAAAAGATCCTCTCACAGTGAATTTGAGGTTTATATTACAGAAGTCTCCAAAGTTAAAACCCCATGCACTTTGGCATGATGCCTCTATATATACAATCCTCTTTATAGTCTTTTAGTATTGCAGATAAACTAATTTAGATAGCTTGCCATCAATAGTAAATGCCTAATTTGACTTCAAAGACAGCTGAATGGAACAAAATAAAAATTAAAAAAAAAAAATAGCAATTACACAACACTTTAGCCAAGAAGTTTTTTAGTTTTGATGACAGATTCATATCCCACAAACTCATTTTTCAACAGCAAGTAGTAGTTCCTCCTCAGCTTCTTACCAACCTTATTAAAAAGAAAGGCTCTTCCTGTGGCCCCTGTAAAACGAGTGGAGATGAGCTCAGAACGATTGGTCAGAATTGTGTCACAGTTTGCACAGGAGAACAGGCGAGTGCCACCAATATGATCCAGAAAAATCCTTCCCATTTTTAGAACTTATGTAAGTTTATATTCAAGACCTGAAAGCAAAAAGAAAGATCACATACATGTAAAAAAGCACTGCAGAAAAACAAACCAAAACACCCTATATATATGGCAGAATATGATGCAAACCAGTGCAGTTAATGATTGCAGAGGCTCCTTCTTTCATACGTGAATTACTGAACGTAGAGATTGCATTCACCCTTTCCCATCAAGACAACTTCTTTCCCAAAGCGAGTATCTTGGCAATAAGATGACACATCTAGATACAAACTAATTACATTAAACAAGCAAAACAGGAACTGAAACCTTTAAAATATAGTTCAGACGTTTGCAGACCAATACTGGACCCTTCAGTTCTTAAACTCAAACAAAAGCTTCCACTTCTTTTCTATTTTCTTTTCTTCTTTAATACAATACTGAAATTCCATTCCAGTATACTCCCAGCAACTCACCCACCTTAGTCAGCACAGGGAAATGAAGCACTAAGAAGTACATTGAGTCACCAGACAATTATAGTTTAATTTTCCCAAGTCACCCCCACTTTTTTAAATATATATTTATTTTGTCACTTCCCCTCAGCTCTGCACAATTTATGACATGCAGCCACACACCACCACCACCACCACCACTCAGGATGCTTTAGTCTTCTAGTACAGCAGACTGGGCTACTGTATTTGACTCAACACTTATTGGTTTCTTATACATAACCACAGAAGAAAGGTTTGGATGCTATTTCACATAATAAACAATCCACCCAGTCTTCACACCAGACAGTTTTATATACACTTAAAGCTGTCTAATCTAAATGCTAAATGCTGTGTCAATTTACCTAAGCTATTTCCAAAGCATCATCACTAAAATACCCAAGCAACTCCAATGAGCAGAAAAAAAGAGCTTAGAAAGTTTACAGCAGCAGATCTGCAGTACCTGATAAATAAACCTTTTCACTTCTCATGTAAATTAAAGTATCTCACCAACATTGTACCAACTAAGATAAATTACTCAAAGTTAACTTAGCAAGTAGGCACAGAACATATCAGACAGCTGAAAACTTAAATCACGAAGGATGAGGTAACATGACAAAGGAATTAAATGATGATGTTATTTCCATTTCAAATGCAGAAAAGTTTTATGACTAAACATCTACAGTTAAACAAGTTAAATATACCTCCAATTATGCTTCAGATGTGGAATAAGAAGAGAGTATTGTCTCTGCTCTTTTTCACACACAGCAATGCAAAGTCAATCTGACACACTGCAATATTAAAGTTGTGTGGGTTTTATTTTTCAGAGCAGGAGACAGTGTGCCGCTCATAGAGAAAGTAATCAAATTTTGTGCTCATCGAGTTGAGTATGTCAAATGCCTTTTAGAAGCATAAATACCTAATTTAAACCCATTTCAAGTTTTAGGGCATCAGCTTCTTAAAGCTTACTCTGACATGCAAAAAGCAAATGGACTAAAACATGCACACATAAAATTTAAAATACCATTTTTACATCTAAAAATCGTAAGTCACTAACATGGTGGGGTTTTTTTCCCAAATGCTTTACTTCACCACTTTGTTTTCTTATAACGTGTGGCAATGAAGTGTTCCTAGTATTGAAAATAGTTATTTTAGCACAGGTTCCTTATAGTCAGATTTTTCAAATCACTATTAGTCTTCGTATCCCATCTGAAGGATACATAAAAATTCAAAGCAAAAGAATGACTTTCCTTTAAAGGTGATATAATACTCATCCCTCTTCTTGAAAGGATAAATAAAACGGGTATTGAGTTTGACAAAAGTACTTAAAAGACTTAGCTGAGTGTAGGGTTGCGACTCCACTCAGAATACAGGGAACATTTTCCTGCACTTTCTCTAAGCATTATCTCTTTCTAATACACTTTTATCTTTCCTAGCAAGCAAAGGCAAAAGAAAAAATTAAAATGTGAATAGTGACAGCATGAAGGAAAATCAACAGACAATAAGTGTGAATAAACAAGTATCAGCCAAAGTCTCCAACCAGAAGAAACCATGAATACAAGCAATAAAAGCAATTGTGACAGATATGCCCATAAGGCACTTGGCCTAGCTCCATGCATCATCCTTACTAATTTTGGTTAATGTTATTTTTGTGTTGATTTTATTGTGGATTAAGAACAATTAACTGATCTTAAGTTATTGTAAATGTGGAATCAACATCCAAAGGGGTATTTCTTTCAGGGTAAACACAAAGCTCACCCTGTCAGTATTTTTAGAAGCTAACATAAAACAAATAATAAAAAAAAATTCCTCTCTTACCAAAAGCAACACAAACACTAAGTTTGGTAAGTGACGAGAACAGATCCATTACACAGACTAACCTTGCAGAGTATACTGTTTTGAAAAATATGCATCTGAACACTTAAAATACAAACATATCACCTACCTAAAAACACAATTCATGTTACTGCCACCAGAAAGCAGTAACCAAAAGTCACTAAAATAAATATTTACTTCAGAAGAGAGTGTGAGTGTAATTCTTGAAAAGAAGTTAGAAGTCAAAGTGACATATAAATGGATTACTTCTGGATACTGCATTATGCACAGACTGAAGTGTTGAGCCTTGAAGATATTGAACATTCAAATAAATGTATAAATAAACATGTTCAAAGACTTAAGGCTGAAACACCTGCCTCATAATGCAAGGCCTAAAATCCTCAATTATTTATATCACCCCAAAAAACTGAAAGTAACCTCATCAAGTATCTAAATGAGAAAGAAACATCCAATGAGATCTGGGTCCCAACAGAAAGACAAAGTGAGATTCATTTCATGGCAGCACGAGGCTGTGAGAATTCAGACTGAAGTTACAACAGAATCTAATAAACCAACAATTTTCTTCAGAATGCAGTGCATAAGAACACGTATTCTCAAAACAAATAAACATTTAAAAATCTAGAAAAATAAATTCTAAAATCTGCATTGTAACTGTCAAAATTAGATTAGATTTTGAGTATACTTTTTTTAAGAAACTGGTAAAATAACATAATTCTACTAGAACATCTAACGTTTAAAATAATCTCTAAACTGCCATGTGGTAGGTTTCAGTCAAAATAGATAGCAGCCTACAACTATCATGAGCTCTTAGTTTCGACTGCTACAGGATTTCAGTGAATCTGTAAGGGTCCAGCTGAAGTGTTATCAAACTAGTCACCTTACATTAGTCTTTAGATACTGCTCACAGTAGTAAAAAGTAGGAAAAAAGTTAGAAAATAACTGCTAGTAAGGCAGCTTTCAAATGCTGCTTTTGTTCATGAGTTTTCTAAACAAGCTAACAGGGAAATTTTGCTTTTTCTTCTCATATAAGCTAGAGAAGTTAATATCAACTTGGGGTAATTTCATACATCCCCTTTTTTTTTTTCTTTCCCAAGTTAAAAACACAGTATTCATTTATGAAACCAATTCAGAAGGTACTTGCTGTGGATAGTCTGTTCTCTGCTTACATAAGGATCCTGAATCCTGTAGGCTATAATCATTGTATACTGGAAAAAAAGCAGCACAACAGAACAAGGGAAAGCAATCTCCCATTGCTCTCAGGCTCAGATCCCTTACATAGAGGGATGTGTACAAAGTCACCCAAGATAACTGTGTAATTTTTTTTTCCCATAGTTTTCACTTCCCATGTAAAAGGTGTGGGCGTCTATTTATGTTCACACATACATAAATGATCTGAAAAAAGCCACTTATAGGCAGCTTTTATAGGCAGTGGGAGGGCTCTCTTAAATGAAGGCAAAGAATTGTGAAACATTAAAGCATTTCTAAAGCTTAAGATCCTCCAATTGGTGGGGATGAAACCCAAGAAGTGCACTTACCCATTCAACCACTCTCTACACTTAAAAACAGTGAAAATAACTTTGGTTCAGAGAGCCAGTCCAGTTCCCTGTTGCTATTCACAGCCCCAGAAAGTGACACTACCATATCACACCAAGTCCATCATGCTACTAGCAGAATTTTCAGAAGCAGCAGACAGGAATCTTGGCTATTGACAAAACCAAATGCTGAGGAAAGAACAGAGATTTTTTTTGGCCTGTGATTTCATCTTCAAAGACAGCTAAGCATTCTTTGTTAGATATGGGTCAGTGATTAAGTCCTAGTGATCCTGTCCTCATGCAAACTACCAAACACAAGTCGTAGTAATAAATTAATGGCTCCAATGTAAAAAAGGCACTTATTTACTTTCAGTATGGGATGTAAAGTATCTACCACTTATCAGATACTTGCCACTACAGTTCAAAAAGACAAGTGCTTCTATGAACTGAGAAATGATGCCACTGTGTCATTTGTTGGCATCCTGACCACAGCTATCAGCCTGCATTCTCGAGAAGACCTTTAGCAGAACAATCAATGGTAGCTCTTATCACTACTAGCTAGTAAGGCTTGCTGACAGCGCAGTATTTTGACACTACAAACCTTGATACAACTTCTTAGTCACACCTTGAAACATGTCCTGCCTGCATGCTTCTCCCAGCGAGTGCCTGGACAGACAGGAAACACAAGCACTGCGGCTGTGTGCTGGAACATGTATTCCTAGAGCTCCCAAACTTACACCTGTCTTTCAGCATTGATTTTGGCAGCACCGAGTAACAGCTGTCAAAGACCTGACGTTCAAGAGCCTAAATTTCACCACTATCTGCACACAGAGCTGAAACCACCTGAAACACTACTTGGTTGGTATTTGCACTACCTGATCTGCCTACCTTCACATGCAATAAAGAACAAAAAAAGAAAAAAAAATAAAAAGAAAAGAGTTATTTATTAACATTTTTAAAACTAACAGTCAGTGTTTTCTTGTCCCAGAGTGCATCTCTTGAAGACACAGGACCGTCAACCTTTGGGAGACCCAGCAGACACTTTTTATACACACACTGGACTGTGGATATTTCAGGAGCCTCAGTGTTGCTTCAGCACCATCTACTGCATCTCAGACCTACAAGGGAAAACAGCTGCTAGTTAAAGGACAAAAAACTATGACAGCCTCTCTTTTGCCATATCACCGACTAAAAATATTTTCCTTTGTATGGTGAGGCAACAAGCACTCTCTCCCCCTTGAAAAAGGGCCATGCATTCCCCCAGGCACAGTAAAACATGCTCAAGATGTACTTACTCAGGAACTGGGCTTAAACATCTTCACATCTCAGGAAATGGGTTTAAGCTTCCTCTGTCATCTCAGAGATGGACAAAAGAGGAAAAAGAATACTTAGCACAGCTATACAAGACCACACATTAAAAAATCACTGGGTAAGGAAAATAAATAAAACTGACTCCTTACCTTCCCAGGTTTCCACTGCTCACAAATTGGGGTGCATCTGAAAATACACACGTCATCAGTCTCTGAGGAGGTCTGAGATTCAACCGTCTGCCACTGACTTCTACAACTGTTGAAGTAAGCAGGGCCCAGCCTTGGACCTCTGCCTACATGGAGAATTTGTTATCAGAAAGCACCACACACAGCCAAATGTGAAGAAAGTAAGTGAACTGGAACAGTATGCCATGCTCATCAGAACCATCCAGCTACTGTCGCAAACTGTACAAGGAAGTTAATACAGTCAAACGACTGACAAGGCTTTGGCAAAGTACTGCAAGCTGTGCCCGGACGCAGCGCCCGGCACTCGCCTCCAACAGTGCGTCTGGCAGGATGAAACTGCATTTGTGCAAGTTACAGCAGTGCCATTTTCCATGGCAAATTACAGATGTGTGGCATTGGGATAGTGGCATTTAAATATGCTAACGTAACATCACATCGGTGCACGCAAACACTAATACTTTTGGAAGTTTGTTTCAAGTTTACAAGGAGCAGAGCCATCCAGTTGGGTGTGTGTTTCCAATACAGCCCCCACATCTCGGCTTCTCCCACGCGGTAACTTACACCCTCACAACATTCTTGCTTGATAACACATAAAAGTATTAGTTTACAAATGGTATCAGACTCAGATTAATTCTATTTCCCACAGAGTACCAAAGCAGCAACTATTCCTGTCTCCTTGTATCTCTGTCCCTTCCTTTTTCCCCTTCTTCTTTTTCCTTTCACTTCCCCACCTCTCTTAATTCCTCAATTGTTCCTAAAAGCTGTATTTTCTGGTTTTATAATAAATTTATTCTTATTTAATTATACAGACAAAAGAACTTTGGCTATTAAGCCATTCTGCAACTTTCAGAAAGCTAAACTAATAAAATTTTCTGTGTTCATTAATTTCAGTGTTGAAGTGATACTAATCTTGACCTGAAGATACCACTGGCTTTATGAGTCATGGGGGGAAAAAAAAGAAATCAAATAAACTAACTTTAAAGAAATGGTGAAAAGACAGTGATGGTCATCCAAACTTCCATACTAACTACATCCACAGGCAGAAAGGTTGCCAATATGCTTAGTGCATCACACCAATAAATTCTTCTATCAACCACGAAATCTCCTAAATTTAGGTAAAGGCTCCAAAATTAAAGGCAGCCTTGCTACCACAAGTGTAGTCCACAGTGTACAGTCATTTCCTCTATACATTTAACAAGATATTATTAAGTTAAATCTTGCTTAAGGGAATTACGTGTTTCAGCAAGAGCTGAGCAACTCAAGATTTCGACATAGGTCAAATGATAGTAAACAAACATGAACCAGTGACCTAACTTGGACAACACTACTTCAAGCTTGTGACAGCTCCCAGCAGAAGAAATGCTAAATATATATATATATATATTTGTGCACTTGGACAATTCTGCGTCTGTCAGATGACAAGTAACAAATCTCATCTGTTCTTGTAGTCTTCTCCACTGGGCTTTGAGGTGCACTTTTTTTTTTGTCCTCACACACTTGGCAGCCACATCTGAAACTCACTCATGATTATTGTTAAAATCTATATATAAACAATTAGATCTGCTTTCTGTAAGCTAAGTACTTGCACAACTACAGAAGTGAAAGTAGCAGATGACAGAAGCCTACGGATAATATTTCTGAAGACTAATATTAGAAAAAGAGAGTAACACTTAAAAATGGGCAGTTTCATCTCTCACAAACATTACGTGTATTCAGCTCTCCAGAATGAGTCCATACACAAGCAGATTACATACAGCTGTTATATATAGAGAGAGCTATATATACAGACACATAGCTGAACCAGCCACATGAGGGAATCTTCACAACCACGGAGCAAGTTCCCTCACTTTCTTCCATCAGTCACAAACATTAGTTATAGCAACGGTTAATCTATGGCCATGAGCTGCTGACATCACAAACTGCGCTGGTCTCATCTGTGACACCCACCACAGAGCCATGCCCCATGTTTCTCTCTCAGGAGACTTGTGTACTCGCTTCAGTCTAACCCTAACGCTGTGTTTATTGTTTAAATAAGATAATTAATGTATTAAATTCCATCACCGTATTGGTCCCAAACTCAGCCTTTATTCTGAAATAGGCACAGTGGATTAATCTAATCCGCATCTGCCTGCGCAGCGCAGGGGAGGGCTGTACACAGAGTCACCAACAGACCCACGGCAGCCTCTGCCTGCCTTTTCGCTCTGACTAGAGCCTTTCCAGAGAGAAAACGCACTTCCCAAATATTTCAGTTCCCTGGGAATCCCTAATTTCACAGGGACAATCCACCCTAAGAGCTGACAGAGCCTCCGTGAGCAGACAACGACTACCGCTCCACTTCTGACACCCGGCTTCCCCGAGAGTCACCCATCAGGCGGGGACACGGGGGTATTTACTCAGGGCGATGAGTAGATCCCGAAGGCGCGGTGAGCAAGCAGCACCGTCCG
>NW_010287638.1:0-9614 GCF_000700745.2 Antrostomus carolinensis
TTTATAATTTTATAATTTTATAATTTAAATGCACGTGTGCACCCACACATAGATAGGATCAGTCTTAATTCTTTGACAGCTTAGGGAAAATTTTTCCACTCTCTAGTTCTTAGACAGTATCCCCCACTTCTGCTCCTTCATGCATCTGTCCATTTTCTCTGTAGGATAAATCAACTTTTTCAATAGGTTTTAGAGCTGAGGGTGATTTGAATTGTATGCTTATGAAAAATAAGCAAGCTCTTTCAGAACACTCATAGTGTTAATGGTGTTGATGGTTTATTTTCTGTTCCAGATGCTATTACCAGAAGGCAGAAAGATTGATTTTCTTATTCTTTCTTCCCCCAAACAAACTTGAGAATCATGAGTTATTGTCACTCATGGTATACAGACAATAAAGCTCAAACACATTAAGGGAATCAGCTCCATCCTCTCACCTATTTTGTGATCAACTCTGTAATTCCTCATCAGTGTAGCCAGTAGAAATGTATTTTTCAATGTGTAACTAATATACCTACCACAGAAAATGTGTGATTCAGAGCAAAGATTTTATTCTGAAGTCAGAGAAGATAAACAGGAGCCTTTGAGTAATACTTTTGAAGTGACACAATGTCACTGTAGAAATAGAAAAAAAAAAAATCATTAACAATTCAAACATTTTTCTTTGTACAAATGAGATTAAAATAATGAGATAAACAGAGACAGCCATATTGCTATGAAGATCACAATTTCCCCCAAATAATACAAAAATCTGTCACTTAAATTAAAAAAAAAAAAAAAATTAAAAAGAGAGCTTTGTATGACACCAAAACAGTCTTTTTATCACCTCTTCTTGATTCCCACTGGGTCATACATAATAACCTTCTTTGCTTTTTAATTCTCTCAAATGAAAATATCTGGTGTCTTTTCCTTCTCTTCCTGCACCATTTCCTTTCCTTTGGGTGGTGATTTTTTTTTTTATATTCTCATCTCTCCTGACATCTCTTTCCTTCCAATCTCAATTTTAATAAAATATCCATGAGAAAAAGAAAAACAACTACATAGAGGAAAACTTGGGGAATATGATGAAGAGACAACTACTGTTGCTCACTCCACAGTTTTATAAGACCTCCTGTATGATAAGTACAAGCAGAATGTTAAAGACTCATAAAATGCAATGTTAAAGACTTATAAAAAGCAGCTAAAATGAAACATTTCTCCCACATGCTAAAAGGAAGCTTGCCAAATCAGGATCTGAAACAGCACAGTGGCCAGAACAGGTACAAACTCGTTCCTCAGCTTGCATAGCTGGGATGACCCAGAATGCTAGTCAGAATTTACACGTGGCTCATCCATCTGGCCAAGTTCGTATCCTTCCTGACCAGTTCTGTTTGTTTACCTGGAACAAAGCTTCCCTACTGTCAAGCCTCATAAGTGTCCCAACAGCTAAATTTTCTGTGAGCATCAACTCCCTCCTCATTCTGTCATGTGCACTTTCCGGCAAACTCTTCTAGAGAGAAGGAACTAGAGAACTTTATTTACCAGTTTTGTCACCACTGTTTTTTTCTGTTAGAGTCCTTGAGGATGGAGCCAGGACATTTTTTGATTTGGTGGATTCATTTAGAAGAACAATGTGCAAAGAGGAACAGGCTGAATGTACTGCTCTTTTCTCTACCTTCTCACCTTTGCCATGAGAAAAGGAGAAGAAACAAGACAATCAGGCCCACAGCCACTAGGCTGTTTCCAAACTACAGAACTTGTTTCCCTGACTCTCTGAAAATGTGTGCAAATCCTACCTGCTCTTTTGGTTGTCCCCTACATATACTTCCCATCTTATCCAGAAATAAGATCAATAATTAAGCCTCTCCTCTTTCTTTGCTATTCAGAAAAGGAGAGGGAAGGAGCAGCTCTCAGCAATAGAGCAGCTGTCAGCTTTAGATTTCTGAGCAAAACAGAATCATAGAATGGTTCAGGTTGGAAGGGGACCTTAAAGATCATCTAGTTCCAAGCCCCCTGCCATCAGCAGGGACACCTTCCACTAGACCAGGTTGCTCAAAGCCTCATCCAGCTTGGCCTTGAACACTTCCAGGGAGGAGGCAAATACCACTTCTCTGGGCAATCTGTTCCAGTGTCTGACCACTCTCAAAGGAAATAATTTCTTCCTAATATCTAATCTAAACCTACCCTCTTCCAGTTCAAAGCCATTACCCCTTGTTCTGTCACTACCTGCCCTTATGAAAAGTCCCTCCTCAGCCTTCCTGCAGGCCCCCTTCAGGTACTGGAAGGCCAATATAAGATCTCCCCAGAGCCTTCTCTTCTCCAGGCTGAACAGCCCCAACTCTCTCAGCCTGTCCTCGTAGGAGAGGTGCTCCAGCCCTTGGATCATCCTCGTGGCCCTCCTCTGAACTCATTCTAACAAGTCCATGTCTTTCTTATATTGGGGGCCCAGAACTGGACACAGTACTCCAGGTGGGTCTCATGAGAGTGGAGTAGAGGGGGAGAATCACCTCCCTCATCCTGCTGGCCACCCTTGTCTTGATGCAGCCCAGGATACAGTTGGCCTTCGGGGCTGCGAGTGCACATTGCCGGCTCAAATTAAGCTTTTCATCCACTAGCACCCCTAAGTCCTTCTCCTCAGGGCTGCTCTCGATTCATTCTCCACTCAGCCTGTTTCCGTGCTTGGGATTGCACCCAAGGTGCAAGGTGCAGGACCTTGCACTTGGCCTTGTTGAAGTTCATAAGGTTTGCACTGGCCCACCTCTCAAGCCTGTCAAGGTCCCTCTGGATGGCATCCCGTCCCTCCAGTGTGTCAACCGAACCACACAGCTTGGTGTTGTCAGAAAAGTTGCTGAGGGTGCACTCAATCCCACTGTCCATGTCACTGACAAAGGCGTTAAACAGTGTCAGTCCCAATACCAACCCCTGAGGGACACCACTTGTCACTGGTCTCCACTTGGACATCAACCATCCAGCCAATTCCTTATCCACCGAGTGGTCTACCCATCCAGCCCATGTCTCTTCAACTTAGAGACAAGGATGTTGTGACAACTGTTAATGAACAGCTAGTATCAATAGATGCCTAATGCAGAGCAAGAGTATTATTACATGCTTCTAACTATGCCTGGTTAGTGCTCCTGTCTTAATCTTGTAAAGATCCGCCCTCAAAGTGCTGCACCAGGCACCAGGACACCTCCTCTCCTGAAACCAAAGCTCAGACACAATCCTTCTTCCTCAGACCAATCCAAAAGTAGTCTGGCAGAGCTAGAAATTGTTTATCCTCCCAAAGAGCCTAAGGATAATTCTCACACTTCCCGTCAGACAGATTTACTTTCTTGGATTCTTCAGTAGCATGGTCATTCAAATGCATTTTAAGACATTAAGATAAGACATCAGCATCCAGAATAACACAGGTATTACCTTTATTGTCCAGTGCCAGCAGGCTGCATCACAAACTTGCAGGGGAAAGGTTGCCATACCAAATGGGCTTTTTCTCTTCAGCTTTTAACTTAACCTTTCTCCTCATTCTCCTACTAAACACAACATAATATTGCTTTCAGAAATAAATTAAACTTAAATAATTGAAAGAAGAATTGTTCTGAAGTACAGGTATCAAGTCTATCTTCTTTCAGAATGCATATTGTTTTAAAGATGTGTAGCATGAAAAACATTTCTCTTGCATTTTCAAGTTAAAATATTCTTCCTAAAAAATCTTTCAATAAGTTTACTTCTTGCAAAACAGTACTAGTTAAAGACTAAAATAAGGCTAATAAAGCTGAACATAAGTAAAAACTTGGATCAGCAGCAGAGAAGTATAAAATGGCTACTTTAACCTTGTGCTTGTTTCCCTAACTTAAATTTTAATGACTTTCCCTCCTCTCCTCCTTCTCTTTGAAGAAAAACTGTCATGCTGGCAATTGGGAACTTCTAATAAAGTCTTGGTAATGTAAATATTCACTGATCTTTCTTCCGAAGTAAATATATAGGAGTTAGTTTAATATATATGGTTTACCATATTTAGTATTCCCTCCCACCCACCAAGATTTTATTAAACAATAGCAAGTCATCATGAAGTCAAAAACATTCACAAATTAGGGAATGTCAGAATATGGATTGTCTGCAAAGCAATAATTTAATCCCACTGTGTGTATCATTATGATAATTCTTTACATATATAATTATACAGTACTTTATTCCATATTATCATACATGGCTTCTGCAGAGGACGGGCTGTGCTTGGTTAATGAACAGCTAGTGACATTCAGCTGCATTTTTATGTGCAGGATCAGTTACTACACTGTATTCAACCCCTGCTCTGAACACAGAATTATTAGCTTCTTCACGAAGTCTTCTACAAAGATCATCAATATAATAGAAGTGCATTTAATAAATTTAAATTTGTAACACTATTGTTAATTGTGAGTGCTGTATTAGGGTTTATACAGACAAGGGACGGAGACTATAAAATCAAAGAATTTACTATATTCACAGAGCCAATATAAGAGATACAGAAGCTAACTTCCCAGATGGTTTTGCATTTTGTCACTTCATGTATTTAAAAACGCATTAATTTCTGTTGCAGTTATCAATTCCTCCAAACAGAGCAGCCAGGAATTGAGAAATACACAACTAATAATTGCCTTTGCATAACTGAATGTCATACAGACTCTTTGACAGTGGTGTAGACAGAACGCCAGATCTCTGGAGCAGTTACGAACTACTCAAACTATGCAGTCATCATCTTTTTTTCTAGGCATGCTTGTCTCTGTGGAAGGTGAAGCTGCCTCTGAACTCTGAGATAAGCAGGAGCTATGAGACTGTGCCGCTCAGGATTGCTTAGCTCCCAGCTGAGCCCAGGGAAAAGCAGCTTTCCCAATATCACTGTCTAGGAATGGGTGCTAGGGATGATGGGAAGCTAAAATCTTCTTTACACCCCAGGATACTTGTTGTTAGGGATGGCAAAGCTGCTCCTAAAACAGTGGAAGGAATCTGAATTTCTTTAAAACAAAATTATATTCAACTTTGTTGTTTTTATTGTTGTGGAAAGGCAGTTTAGCTACCATGTTCCAAATACTGCTCGTGAATGGTCTGTACCCAGTAAACTTGTCACAGTGAGTTTTCAAATAAAGGAAATCCCAACACAAGCAATGTTAAATTCCAAAATGAAGTTATTAGGTAAAAAGACATTATAAAACCAAATGGTAAGAAAGAGTGATACGCCCTCGAGCTTTGAACAGACCTTTTATCAGTTTTGATAATGCTTCTTTGAAGGTGGAATAAAGACTAAGCTTGACAATAAATTCAGATTAAAGTAACTCACATAGAGAAAATAGGTCATCAGAATCTCTGAGTTGCAGTGATTGAATTACAATACAATTTATTTTAAATGGGAATTCAAATTTCTGAATTCTTCCCTTTAAATTTCATTGCAATAGAAGATTTTATTAAACAAAAAATGGGAACAATTATTGCTTCTAAACTGAACTGAAACAGTATTTCCTCAAATTTGAACTGAACTGGGACGATTTTGAAGTATAAATGGAAACTTGGAACATTATTTTCTGGTTACTCATTCAGAATACAGGTTTAGCCAAAATATTATTTGTTCTATTAGGGATCTCTTCAGCACATGGATCATTTGCAGCTGCTAAGGACTTCAGGACAGCAACAAATAGCAGACTCTTCCCCTGTCTTCTTTTGTATCTTTACTTTGCAATATGAATCAGCACACGCACGCAGTGCACACTCATGCTTCAGCATCATGACTGTTGTACACTGCTCTGCTGACTGGAGTATGGACCTATTTGGAATGGCAACTTCGTGATCCACCTGATACCAACACTAGTTAAATAGCTACAAGCTCAGCAGATCCAAAAAGAAGAGGGCTGTCCATTCCTATCAGGTTTGTATCTCCACAGTAAGCTATCTGTTCCTGTGGTGGTGATCTTCTTCCCATGAGTTTACATCCTTATGTATATATACAGATATATATCTCGCGATGTTATGTGCAGAATTAGCAGAAGGAGAATGGAGACTATTTCTCATTAGTCCCATAATTTCAGCTGCACCAAGGACAGTCGTATTGCCAGGGAAGCACAGCACTGCAGTCTCTTTCCACCCTCTTATCTGCATATGCCAGTGCTAGGGTATTTAGACAGAAATTAAAATGACATGCTAAAAATGCAAATGATGCGTAAGCTCTTACATGGCAACAAAAATGGGGGATTAAATCCTTTCACCAGCTGGCCCATGCTGTCAGATGACCCTTCCCATTAGAAAATGTGGTCTTTTTGAAATTTGTTCAAGTGGTACTGGCTGAAACAAATCAACTTGATCTTTAACAGAGCTAAAAATATGTTGGTGTGGTTCTCTGATTTATACAGATCATTATTTTGATCATTCCTTTTCCTGTGGGAATTATCAATGTAAAATTGATAAAAAAAATATTCCATACTGTACTCATAATAAAATAGACACATTTTCTTTGCTAAAGCAATGCTGAACATTAAAAACAAACAAACTTTAGAGAGAATGCTTTGAGTAATTGTATTTTAATAACATGCCTGACAGTAAGTTTGAAATGAGAAAACAAATAGGTTCCTAGACATGTACAGTTTTGCTACTCCTGTGATGTTTCCATTTTACTGCTTTAGTGAATGATAGGTAAAAGTGCACTCACGGACTAAAAATTTTTATTCAATTTTTATATGCTGATATGAGAGGAAAGATAGACAATGACAGACAAATGACTTCTTATTACAGCTCCTGAAGCATACACAGCACAGTCTTAGTTCCTGATATGATGACATGAAATGACCTCCATCTAATTGCTCCATTATACTTTTTAAAAACAGTGCAGGAATATTAAATGTAACACAGACCTTTACCATGCAGGATACTCTCCTCATCTAAATTGGTTGTATCACTGTATGTAGTGGCGGTCCTCCATAGCAATCACGTGTAAAAGTACACAAAAGTCCGAAGAAAATAATTATTCTTAGAAAACTCAGACAAAAGTGAAAGTCGAGGAAATAATTTATCTTTTTCACTGTGAAATGAATAATACAAATCTTTCAGAACCTTAATCTGAAGGTACAAAGACTTTCCACAAACCCACAGATAGAAAAACAATATATTCAATACAATGCACAAGTGTATAATCTAAAGTAGCACAAAAAGGGATATAGCATATTTCTGTGTTTATGTTGAACTATTTAGCAAAAAAAAAAACCCAAATAAAACACAAACCCATGTCTGGTAGTTTAACCTACAGGTAGACTATGCAGTCCTGCACTCATTCCTGCCCCACGGTTAGATGGGAAGGGAATCACAGCAAAGGGGGACAGGATTAGAATGAGGACAGGGACAGCTCAACTCACCACTTATGGTCACAGGCAAAACAGACTCAACTTGGGGAAGAAAAATCAATTGAATTTGTTGCCATTCATTTGAGTAGACATAATAACCACATCTTACAACATCTTTCCCCCACCCCTCCCTTCTTCTCAGGCTCAAATTACTTTATTCCCAATTTCTCTACCTTCTCCCTGTCAGCGGCACAGGGGACAGGGAATGGGGGTTCAGTCAGTTCACCATTGCTGCTCTTCCCAGCATGAAAGTCCAGGAACAAGGTGTTCCAACATGAACTTCCCATGGAATCACGGACCTCTTCAGGCTCAGCTCCCAGCTCCAGCATGGGGACATCCACAGGCTGCAGACAGGCCTCCAGTCCAGTGCACCCTCTCGCCCTTGCTCTGGCATTGAGCGATTCTGGGGTCTCAATTTCAGTCACACTTGCCCTCTGGCTCAGCTTTTCTGCTCCAGCATGGAGTCCCCCATGACCTATACATGGGTCTCTGCTCCACCACTGAACCTCTATGGGCTGCAGGGACCTCCTTTGCATTCTCCTACTCCATGTGGTTGAACTGGGTGTCTGAGGTTCTCTGTCCTCGCCCTCCTCCTCCTTCCTCCAGGCAATGAAGCTCTCTTGGTTTAGGGCGATGGTCGTCTTTTGTTCAGGTCAATGGCCTCTCTTCCAGATTCTCTCTCCCTTCTTCTTTTCAAGACAGTCCTTCCCCTCACAAATATGGATTTGCAGAGGTGTTTCTCTATTGCTAATTGTTTCAGCCTGGGCTGGGGAAGGGGTACGCCTTGGAGTCAGGGTAGCTTTCGCAAAGCTTCTCAAACCCATCACAACGTGGCATTATATTTCAGAAGAACATTGCTTTTCCTAAGTAATAAACCATGATAGTTTGTTTTTCTTTGTTTTGGAGTTTGGGTTTTATTTATTTTTTAATGAATTTGTAGGAAATTCTCACTTAGGTCTTTGACATTATTCTGCACATTTGTAAAAACTATTTCATAGTTCACTTAACAGGAGAAATTTTAAGATCCAGTAAAATCCACTAAGCAGTACTGAATGCCTGATGAAGATTTTGAACTGCTTGAAAAGTCCCTTGATTTAGAGATGAGATTTTCAAATTGCAAGTGAATTAGAAACACAAGCTTTCGTTAATGTATTTTTAAAACTCTACACAAGTCTCTACTCCTTATGAAACATGCTATTAAAGTTTTCCAAATTTACAGAAGAGAAAACTGGTCCAAAGTGGCTTGTAAAAGTCAGAGTCATCAGCTAATTATATGCAATATCTTACATCTTGCTACAGGCAAAAGGGAGCAGAACATATAGTTGAACCTAAGAATGCATTGTTAAACCAAATAAAATTTTAAGTCTAACAGATCAAAATAGTTGATTAATAGAGAGGTCTTGCTAATAAAACAATTAAAATTGTGGTGGCAAAAAACTCCTCACTGTCCTACTGTTGCTCCTCTTCCCTGGTGTTAATGCTCACCTCTTGGCCGTCCTTCAGGTGTACAGTTTCACTCTCCAGCAGGAGAAAAAGAGGATTACAAGCTTTCAGCATCCTCAGGGCTCCAATGAGAGGACTCTGATGCTTATGGAGGGGGTTCATTCCTCCTCAATTTTGGATCTTTTACTATACATTTATTCATCACAAGCAGTTAATTGTCTTCTCTGTCAATATGCTGATAGGCATGCATGAGAGTGTGCGCATGTCTCTCTATTGAACTCTCCAAGGATCACTCTCCAAAGGTATTCTATCATATAAGTAGATATACAATGCAGCTGTAGGTTTGTATTACCTCTAGAGCTTATCTATGGTATGATAGATGGTTAACCAATGTGCACTCCAAGGCTTCTAGTTAAGGGAAATGGAGAAGGTACTCATGTCCTACCCCAAATAATGGGAATATGACCTGGAAACCCTAAGGCAAACACTCTACAGACTGCTGTTTCTTGAGCTGTTCACGCTGGCCATCTGTCCCTATACGAGCAGACCTGCTCTTTGCTTTCAGCATCAGGGTAGAAACTTCATGTCATTGCAAAAGACTCTTGCTGTGTCCAAAAATCTGTCCATACCCTAGGGCTGTGTATATATGAGAAAACATCTCACTTCTTTAGGATAACCTTCCCCAAAGGCAGAGTCAACTCTCTTTCATATTTTAGACTAAAACAACCTCTGATATCTGGGACTACTCCATTGAAAATCATCTTTACTCTAGTTTGTTCACTTCTCTATAGTTTCTTCCAGGGTTAGGTAGGAACACACAGTATTTCCTAA
>NW_010287638.1:9647-13940 GCF_000700745.2 Antrostomus carolinensis
TGCTCAAAAGATAAAGTATTTGATTATTTCTATGGAAATTTTGTGAGTCTCTTCCTGTTTCCTCTTCCCCCTCCCAACCTGTGGAATCACCTCAATAAAGCACCCGTTTTGCCACCATTGCTTAAGTTTTCTCCCTGAGAGGAAAGGTCCATTTGACTACATCTTGAGATAAGCTCAGGCAGGCCTCTTTGCTCAACACTTGCAATTCATGAGATTCTTAATTAATAATTTTTTTCCTTCCTTAAACAGGCTTGGGTTTCAAATGTAAATGGTGTAGAACTGTAATAAAGTTTGTCTGTTAAAGAAATTAAATTTAAAAAAAAAAGAAATGTGGTATGACTTTTTATTCCCCCCCAATAAGTCACAGATCCTTAAAGCTGTAAATAATCTTGCAGACAATATTAGTGTTTATTGAAGACTGACTTCATCAGTATAATATATGTAAAACCAACTGGAGACCAAGAAGCTTACCTATGAAATCAAACCTAAAATACATCTCCACAAGTATGTGAGATGTCCTCCACTTCTTCCTGTTGCAACTTTTCCTTTCTGTTAGGGGCTGCCTCTTTTTTGTTTTTGTTTTTTTTTTTAAATATATATTCAAGAAATACCTCAATATACATCCATATTTCCTATATAATTTAAAACAAAAAAAGACAAAATACTCTTTTAAAGTGTAAGGTCCTCTCTCCTTCTTCCTTCAAGCTACCTTGAAAAACCCAAACAAAGGGGAAAGAAAAGACCTCCACAGTCTACTAGTTGTCCAATAATTGTTCTTTCTGGGTAAGCAGGGATGGCTCTGACAAAATTGTGTGGTGAAGAGCATAGCATGTCAAGAAATAAAAGAATAAAAGTTAGTCCTGAAATCTTATCCAGTGATGCAAAATAATATCACTTTAAAATATTTTCTTTACATTTCACCTAACTTCTCCTGGCTGAATTGTATGGTAGTGTATGAATTAGAAGGAAGGTAAAACAGCAAAAGGGGCTTAGGAATGAAACAGCCCACTGCCCTTTCCTGCTGGTTCTGAGCTCCTTTATTTACAAGTACTTCAGTGAAACAATTTTTTTCCCCCCCACTTTGTTAATGTGCACAAAACATATTAATAGTTGAAGTGAACCAGTGTTCATAAGCATATTCAGATAAAGCTTTCTCAGTTTTACTGCAAGTTGAAATAAGTGATGGGAAAGAAAAGCATCACAGAGAAGATGGAGGAAAAATAGAAAAGAGCCATAGTAACTACACCAAAAGAAGTAAAGTAAAATCAAGAGTATTAATCTTGTAGCACTCCAAAGAAGGAAAGGGAGAGGGAAAAACAACAAACCACTACAAAACTTTTCCTTATACACATTTAAGCACCTTTTCAATTATTTTTAATTTTCCTTTTAATTAGAAGTCACTGCATTTATTGAGATATTGCATTTTTAAATTTTTGTTTGTAAATATAAACACATAATCTATATTCAATAAGGATCCCTTGTATGAATCCACATCTCTCCAGGCAAATGTAGCATGAAACACCAGATATAGAAGAAGGAGCAGAAAAGCTACTTTATGATTCTCCTCCAAAACCGAAATTTGAAGTTATGTAATGACATACACCAGAGAGATTCAGATAGATGGAAGTCTGTAATGCAGCAACCCACCTAGAAATTCAGTAACGGGATATACTTTGATGTAAATCAGAAGTAAAACTTGCAAGACAACCCATTTTCCAGCCTGTCCGTGATATTCAGGTTCTCCAAAATCTTAAAACCTGGCATGCAACTTACATGCTTTCTTCCCTGCTAACCACCAAACGAGAGATGTGCTGCTGTCTGCTTCTAATTCACTTGCACGTTGTAAATCAGCAAGATGCTTGAACTGACCCTGTAAGTGCCTGTCACCCCATCCATTTTAGCACTCATGCTCACAGGTAGGCTTGTTTTTAAGTACCATGTTGAATCGGGACCTTAAAGTGCATTTAAGGAACTCATAAACCCAGCCAGCAGTGAAAGCTATTATTAAATGCATTAATAAGTGGTAGAAGATCAGATTGTTCCTTAATATCACATTACAGAGAAAAATATTTCTGTAAGTTAACTTGGCCTTCAGAAGGGGTGAACTGAAAGAAAAATATGTTAAATAGCAAAAAATTATATACAATTGAATTCACTCTGGGGAGCTGCCCTGTCAGACATGTATTCCTTGAGTAAAATGGATGTATTTTTATTGAGACTAACGTTTAAAATATTGCCCACTAATGTGGTTTCATTGCTCATGCAGAATCCAATTTCTATTTATTTTGCATGGAGGTTACAAGAGGCATCTATTTACTAAAGCCAGTTCAATAACTGAATGCAGAAATGTGTATATTTACATTTACTCACAGTAATCTATCATTTAGCTGCTGGTAGTGCACAGAGCCCTGTTATTGAAATATATTGCTTTTTTTCTATATAATTTCCTCCTGTCTTGTTTCATGTAGACTTTCTATTACATTTCTTGTACCATCCACCTCCACTCCTTTAACTGCTTTGCTTTCCAACAAACTCAGTGTTTAAAACTCAGCAGACTCTTTTTCATAAAGATCTGCTGAGAGGTTCAGCTTTTACTCTTCACTCTGTCAAAAATCCACACACAAGAATATGGGGGGGGGCAGGAGGGAAAGAAAGACACAGCTGATAAAAGAAATAAAATAATAAAAAGAAGTGCATGTAATGTTTAGAGTAATGTTTTGTATCAGTTGAAGGTTATTTCATGAACTTTTTGCTTACTTGGGTCAGGATCCAGCAAGAACCAAATCAGAATCTCACCAGGCAGGTTTTAATCCTCGCTGGAGCAATTGACTTCCCACAGAAGACACGAGGAAAACAGACCTATCTGGCTACAGTCATTGAAGTAAGCACTTAAATCATTGCCTGCACACGTTCTTCTTGGGACGCAAGGGGACAAAGGGAAAAAAAGGCTTTCTAGACAAGTAACCAAATATTCACTACCTTAAGTGTTGACTAAAGTGAAGGATGCTACTAGGTGTAAGCATACTACACTCTTATAATATCCTACTTCTTTTTTTTAAATGCTACCACTGCACTATCTTAAAGCCAGTATAAACTATTATAATCACGTATAACCAAAAGTTATACATCTAAGAAAAAATACTGCATTAAGCATTTCAACTGGTCATCTGATAATACTTGACCTTTTTCATATAGAACTGTATATATGTAATATATTGTTTCCCAGGTGTTGTTCTTTTATTTAAAAAAAAGTATCTATAATGTTTCCAAGCACATAAAGGTTAGGGTACTCTCACAAGTGCTGTTATCTATTGTGTCTCAGTCACTTGATAATGTGAAATGAAAAGCTGAAGTGATCTGAACAGACAACAAATTGGGTAAACAAATGCAATTTACTTCTGAAGCCATAATGTAAATGTGTAAAATTCTGCAACTGATTAAAAGCAGAAATTCCTTTTAACCTTCATTGCATACATTTGATCATTTCCTTTGCTAACTTCTATTGTTGTTAAACTTTTGCCATTTTTGTTGTATCTTATTTCAACAATGATCAATGGAATTAGAAACAATCTATGTAAAAGTTAGATTTCACACACAACAAATGGCATTCATATTGTACTTTTCCTGCATATTGGAACAAGTATTGCTACTCATGGAGCTAGCTATGTTTACAAAGGAGAAATCCACTTTTGCCAGGGAAGGGAAAGTATCTAGTTGCATTGCCACAGATCACAGAATCAAAGGATGGTAGGGGTTGGAAGGGACCTCTGGAGATCATCTAGTCCAACCCCACTGCCAAAGCAGGTTCACCTAAAGCAAGTTGCACAGGACTGCATCCAGGCAGGTTTTGAACATCTCCAGAAGAAGGAGACTCCACAACCTCTCTGAGAAGCTTGTCCCAGTGCTCTGTCGCCCTCACAGTAAAGAGGTTTTTCCTCATGTTTAAGTGGAACCTCCTGTGCTCCAGCTTATGCCCATTGCCCCTTGTGCTACGTCTGGCCCCATCCTCTTGACACCCGCCCTTTAGATATTCATAAACATTAATAAGGTCCCCTCTGAGTCTTCTCTTTTTCAGGCTAAACAGACCCAGCTCTCTCAGTCTTTCCTCATAAGAAAGATGCTCCAGTCCCTTAAGCATCTCTGTGGCCTCCCACTGGACTCTCTCCAGAACATCCCTGTCTCTCTTGAACTGGGGGCCCAGAACTGGACACAATACTCCAGATGCAGCCTCACTAGGGCAGAGTAGAGGGGGAGGACCACCTCCCTCAACCTGCTGGTCACACTCTTCTTAAT
>NW_010287639.1:0-1800 GCF_000700745.2 Antrostomus carolinensis
GCTGAAGTATATATACTGTGGACACCAGATCCTTAACACCAGTTTAATCCACAGGTCTACTGTAATTGGGCCATGTTAGCTGCTACTGGAGGCACGGCTTGACATGTTCTGAGAAACAGGAGTTTCTCAAAAGTGAAAGTTTCAGTTCTAAGAAACTCAGTGTGTCACTTCTTTTGCACTACAGGCTTCTTAGTTACTGGTTTCTCTCCTTGTGAGCCTTCAGTCCAGGAGCTTATCCCAGCTGACCATGCTTAATTACTGCCAGGGAACAGGCCACCATCCCCTCCCACCAGCTCCACAAACACTCCACAGTCAGAAGGAGTCATCTTACCGAACCTCAATCTTCTGATGTAAAACATAACATGCTAAAAATAACATAAAGTAAGTAATTAACAAAGAAAGAGAAGATATAATATCTGTCACAAGTGAAGTATTTGTTGGAAATCAAAATGTTAACTTTATGATTTGCTTGGTTGAATTATTGGAAATGTAATTGAAAGTGACTTAAAAGTCCCAGCCTCACTCAGGGGTTTTTGACAAATTGGATATTTTGAGTCAATTGTCAATAGCTGGCATGCTTGTGTATATTATGTATGTCTATATAAA
Organism: Antrostomus carolinensis; assembly: GCF_000700745.2. Lineage (NCBI taxonomy): Eukaryota > Metazoa > Chordata > Aves > Caprimulgiformes > Caprimulgidae > Antrostomus > Antrostomus carolinensis. The sequence continues at coordinate 607 of NW_010287639.1, forward strand.
CAAATATTAAAATTCTGATTTGCATATATAATTCTGTATGTAAATTTAAAGCAGACATAATGTGTATATATATGCTTTCAATTTAATGCATAACCCATAAGCTAACAAATTATTTGTATCAAAACCATAAAACTTGTTTTAAACAAGTCTTGTACACCATTTTGTATTTAATGTACACTATCAATCTTACCAGTCATCCTATGCAAGCAGAAACGAAGGTGGAATGCCAGTGTCATCATTTAATTCCTTTGCTATATAGCAGTCTTTATCCATACATTCCTTATAATATACCAACATTTAGAGAACAATTATTATCATTACTTAAAAATGAAGTTTGTTTACAATATTACTGCTATTATCTCCATAAGTACTGTAACAAAACATATTTGAACTTCTCTCACAATGTTCTTATTTTTTAGGTGATTCAGATTTGGACATTGCCTTCTTATAACAGATGGCTGAATTGTGATTCAGGATGATAAGTCTTTTGCATTTTCCAGTTAACCTTAGGTATACACATTCCTCTGAGATATGATTAAATTATGCAGTTTAAAAGTCTAGCAGTGATTCTCTAAAAGGCTTTTGTAATGAACCCTTTATAAACAATAGAATCACGATTAACTCTAATATAGTAAACACATGATGCCAGCAGACAGTAATTAACAGCACCGTGTCATTTTAAATGAGTGATTTTCATTTTTTAGCATTCTCTTACTGTGAGGGCTCTTTAAATGGAAGTAGGAAATCCTTGCAGAAGTTCAGGGAAAGCTGCTAATATGATGGAACTGTGGAATTTGCTTCTGGAGTTTGTCATTTATCAGGAGGTGAAGGGAGAAAATGTGGTAAAAAATCTAGTAATTGTAAATAAAACATAAACAGAGGGAAACAGGAAACATAGACTTAGAAATTTATGTTAGATAAGAGCCATGACTAAATCTGTGCAAATGTACATTTCTCTTCATACAAAAAGGAATTTATTAAAATGAAGAAACATTATTTTTCTTTAAATGAGACAATAGTCCAAACATCCGATTTGCACCCATACCTCGTTAAATAGATGTATTTTGGAATCATGTTAGAAATAATTAAATGTCAAAGCCCAGTGAAGCATAAAAGTATCCTGACCTAATAGATGTTATTTTTGAGGGAATATATATTCCTTTTCACACAGAAATGAGACTGAAAAAGCTGTAG
>NW_010287639.1:1825-33806 GCF_000700745.2 Antrostomus carolinensis
GTTTAGCTACTTCCAGTAACGGCATTGATATAACCTCTATTGTATACTTGTTACTTTTGTATGAGGAGGAAGTGACAGAACAAGTACCATATTATGTACAAACTTCACATTAACAAAACCAAATGAATGCCTGTTTTCTATAAGTAGTTCATTATTTTCTAGATGTTTCAATTTTCTGTAACTGTGTATAGCAAAAGGAAAGGTTATAAATTCTTATTCATGCACTTATTTGTAGTCAGAACTGACTCTTACCTTGGTGATCATGAGGTCCATCCCCAGCAGAGTTTTTTAATTCAAAGTAAAATATTCCTGAGTCTTACATCTCTCTTTTGCTAAATACAGATGATGCACATGCTACCATGAAGTTACACAGCAGAATGCAGCAGAATTAGACACGTATATCAAAAGAAGCAGGACACGGTGGAGGAGGAAGTATGTCTGTACACTAGCCCTCAGCCAGGATTTCCCTGGTTATCCTGAAAGCCGCAGAGACAAGTATGTGGCAATTTGGGCTGAGCATGAAAAACAAGATATAGGAGAAAGGTACAAGGTCCTTCACAAGGTAATGACCATTTTTTACTGTTTTTCAATGTATACCAGTTAAACATTCACACTTCTGTTGTTGGTTTGTAGGATATTTGTTCTCTTAAACTTGTGTTGTGACAAACATGGACAGATACCTACTGGAAAAGATTCTCTTGTCGTCCCAAAGAACTATAAAGCATTAGGGCTGCCACTGTTTGTACTTATTTGATCCTATTCTACCTAACATAAAACCCCAAAATATTATAGTGTATTTGAGCAAATGAACTAAATGCAATATCACTTAGTTTAAATGAGTGAAACCAAACTCACTGAAGCTGATTTTGAAAACTGAAGGCAGATCTGATTAAGTAGTTTCAAATGCCAAAATTCAAATACTTTAAACTGCCCTGTATTTGAAACCTGTACAGTTTTTCTTTCCCCAAAATATTGTTAATTCTGTAAAGACAGTGTTTTTTTTCCATTTGTTAAACACTAAAATTTAAGAAGTGCTCCTCTTCTTTGGAAGGGTGAAACTAGAACTTTTCAGAAAAAAAAAAGAAAAAAAAGAAAAAAAAGAAAAATTGATAAGAAAAGATTCAGGTAATCAACTCAAAAATGAATGTCTGTACCACCTTTTTCACCTCCTGCTGGTGATGGTCATTCATTAAACTACAAAAAATATGGTTCAGTGATCTAGCAATGTTAAAGGATGATACCAAGAGCAGATAATGGGAAAAAAACCCTACCTCAGTTCAGTCACATGTCCAATAATTGGGACATTCACTTGGATTGTGGGATAATTGCTAATCAAGAACCTTGATATTTTATATCAGAAGAGACATGATGCGTCTCATCTCACTTTTTTTTCCTCCTGTTTTAATGAGAAATTTCAACTTGGTTTCAGACTTTTTAAGTAAGTCTCAACTTTCATAACTGATATATTTTTACAGGTAAGTTTAATCTTGATGAATTATCATTTTCTGACTACCACCTCTTAGAAAAAAAAGTTGTCAAATGTTGAAATACTAGCATTCTACCACCAGTTCTAACACCAATTCTAAGAACCTCTAGCCAATTCTAGCTATTTAATTGGCGTCAAAGTTTTTGTTTACAGCAGATATAATATTGGTATGTAGGTAATTATCACCCAAGGGAAAGGAAGAAAGTTGTGAAGTATCTTGATACTCATATCTTTACAGCAAATATTAATGATTTTCAGTGGTGATAAACTCAGGTAGCACAGAAGGTAAACAAAGAAGGTAAACAGTAATACTCATGTTTTGAGTACCCTTGATCTTTGTGTAACAGCTCCATCAAAACTGCTCTTCTTTTTCTACAATTTCTTATCATACCAAAAAACATTTCTTAAAGAGAATATTGGGTGTTGGGAATCTGGTCTAAAATGCATATTTGAGGTGAACTCAGTTGGGTTAAGTATACAGGTCAAATATTTTTCAAAGAAAATAAGCGCAAGGAGAAATGGTTCTGAGAGGTTAAAGAGACTGAGCTAGAAGGAATATATAAATTGGAGACTGATATAGAGCAAAGTGTGATTTGGATCTCTGCTTTATCCTTTCAGCACTGCAGGGAGAGTCAGATAATTGACAATTTCATGGATGGCTTCTAGTCTTTGTAATTCCAGTAATTTAATGTCATGTTTATTATTTGCTTATTAAATATAAATATTGTGGCTTGTGACTACAGTCAGTAAAATACTTATTTTCTGGAATACTTGAACACATTCTGAGGTTATATCAGCATGAGAATTATATACACTGATCACAACAGGAGGTATTTTTTTAAGGATAAAGGTCAGATTTAGTATCTAATAGGAAAGCATCTTTACAAAAGGAAGGTTACTTCTCTGCAAGAACTATTTTCAGTTTTGTTCACATCCTGTCTCTCTGTATTTCACAGTATTTATTATATTTCAAAGATGTTTGCCAAATATTTTAAGCCAATGAATTATTAACTTATCATTCTGTACCTAGGCCAGATGCTTAAACATGGATATTTAAAACTGAATTTATAACTCCATATTTAAGCACCACTCTTGCAATAGCCTCACTTTCAAAGATTCCGTAATCAGTCAGAATTTATCTTTCTGTTTTGAAACAGAATAACTGCTCACTTCGGTAATTCAGAGGAGGTCACTTTATTTTGTGCTTCCATAAGCGCATGGAGGACATTTGAAAAGTGAAACAATGTTGTTACAGTGTTGTCTTGCATCAATGTCTAGACCTAGTTTAATTAATTCCAGAGCAGAAGACTATAAAGAGCATCTGTGGATTGTTTTGTTTATTCATGAAATGCTCAGAAATTGATAAAACTCTTTGCAATTTAGACATTCACAATGATAATTCATTTCTAATTTAACTGTTTAGTCAGAACAGAAATTAGTAATGAATTACAGGCATAGTATAACCTTAGTTACAGTTGCTCTTGTTACTTATATAATTTTGTTACAATATATATAAAGAAAAAAGGATAATTGTGCCACAGTTTGGCCAGACTACATTGTCTACTTTAACAGTAGTCTTTGTTCTAGCAACTGAATTTCACATGCTCCAATTGATACCGACTTTATGCTAAATTTTGTGACTTGAAGTTACACACTGTGATATTTATCCATCGTGGAATTAATTCTAATTCTTGGTGGTTTTAGTCTGGACATCTGGATATCAATTATTTATGCTAATGTCTACTTCTCTAAAAGATTAGACTTTTTTTTACAGATCTACATTAGGCTCAGGAAACTCACAGCATAGAAGGAAGATGCCAAATGTTCAAGGAAGATGCCAAATGATTGCTTTAAGAGAAAATCCTTTGTTAGAGTGATCATATTTATCATCTTCTAGATATGTTTCCTTTCCTAGATTTTTCCCAGGATTTCCGGGTATCTGACTGTCGTACGAGCGGAACTGTCATACTGTGTCTGTAAAGCACATTTAGCACATGCTTATGGATAGCACAAGTCCAATTGTACTTATCTCTACTCTCCTAATCTTCCATAAGCCTGAATACTGCCAAACTGCTTGATGCAGAGAAGGTACCACAGGGAGAAACCTGATATAACTCTTACCATGATTGATTTTTTTCTAAAACTGAAACTACAAGGCACTGGACTGGAAGGGACTTTACAGATCATTTAATCTAATTCCTTAGTTGAAAAGCGTCTATATAGCAATAACACATAATTCCTGGGAAGATCTGGCAATAAAAAACAAAATCAGACACAGAGACAGAATACAATATTTACAGTTTGACACACATCATCAATCAGTCAGTAACAGCAACGTACAGCAAGAGAAGAACAGATATCAAATGCAGAATGAGAACATAGAATGTCTATCCACATCAGATGAGGCAGTGTGTGTATGAACCATTGCAGGTCAAAAATTTCTGTTCCTGATAACACGGTACAATGATCTGCAGTTACTCTGATATTAGCCAATGAATGTTCATAAAGTATTACTATTAGTCAACTATACTAAAATGTAGAATGATAAAGGAAGTAATCCAAAAGAACAACAGCAACAATAAAATTTTGCTATCTATTTGCACTAGGGAAATAATCAGTTGTTTCTTCAAGTAGATTATCTTGGCTTTACAAAAGACTAATAACATAATTGTTTAAGTCTACATCTTGGGTTTATGTGGCAAGGTTTTGGTAGCCAGGGGGACTGCATGTGTGGGGCTTCTCTGAAAAGAAGCCGGGATCTCCTCCCATATCCAATAGAGCCAGTTCCAGCCAGCTTACAGACAGATCCACCACTAGCCAACGTTGAACCTCTGTGATAATGTATTTAAGAAAGGGTAAAAAATGCTGCACAACAACATCTGGGAGAAAGGAGTGAGAATATGCGAGATTAACAACTCCGCAGAGGGGTCAATGAAGAAGGATGGGGGGTTGTTCCAGGCACTGAAACAGAGATTCCCCTGCAGCCTCTAGGGAAGACCATGGTGAAGCAGGTTGTCCCCCTTCAGCCCATCAAGGTCCACGGTGGAGCAGATATACACCTCACAGTCTGTGTATGACCCTATGCTGGAGCCTGGGGTGTGCCCTGAAGAAAGCTGTGGCTTGCTATAGAGTCCACACAGGAACAGGCTCCTGGCCGGAACTGTGGCCTGTGGAAAGGAGCACAGGCAGGATTAGACTTTTTGGCAGCACCTGTGACCCCAGGGAGGCCCCATGCTGAAGTAGTACATTCCTAAAGGACTTGCATCCTATGGAAAAGACCCATGTTGGAGCAGGTCATGAAGAACTGTAGCACGTGGGAAGGACTCACATTGGAGAAGTTCATGAAGGACTATCTCCTGTGGGTGGGACCCCACACTGGACCAAGGGAAGAATGTGAGGAGGAAGGAGCAGCAGTGACAAAATGTTATGAACTGACCACAACCCTTATTCCCTGTCCCCTTCCAAGAGAAGGTAAACAAGACAGGAGTGAAGTTGAGCATGGAAAGAAGAGAGGGGTATAGAGAAGGTGGTTTTTATATTTGTTCTTATTTCTCATTGTCCTGCTCTGTTTAGTTAAATTAATTATTATTAATTTATTAAATTAATACATTAAATTAATTTCCTTGAGTCAAGTCTGTTATTTTATTTTTAAAGAGTAGGTCCATAAGCATTTTTGAATGTTCATGAAACGAATTGGATTTCATTTTTTTTCCCCAGGAATCTATGGAAATACAAAGGCCTATCACATATCTCTTAACATCAAAAGGGCTTTGGATCAATGTAAAGGCGTAGGAAGTATAGTATAAATAATATTTGCTTTTTTGTTTTTTGTTTTTTTTTTTTCCAGGCATATATATATATTGTTGTTACTGTGAATGTGTACCACTAAAGAAATTCAAAGAAGTTTTTTTGAAGTTGACTAAAATATTTTCCACTTGCCTATGTCTCTTTATACTATGAACAATATTCACTAGGGTAGCACTAGAGGCTTTAATCAGGATCGTTGCCTTCTGATGTGTGTAGTGAGAAACCATTCTTATGCTGAAGAACTAAAAATCTGAACAGATAAACAGAATGAGAAATATAGTGTTATTACCCTCATCATATTGATAGAAAAGCAGAACATAAAAATAAAGGTTGATATTCTGCATTCCTTTATGTTAATAGCAAAGTGTCTTTGATTTCACTGAGACAAAATTTTTGTTGGTTTGTTTGCTCTGAAGTCACTAAGAACAGCTGTGGCAGAGCCAGAAATTCTTCAATTCCCCTAGACTTTTTTTTTTAGCAGAGGGATCAGTCAATCTCAGGTATAGGCATTTCATAGAGCATTTTAATAAGCATTCTTGATTTCTTCATCACAGTGTGTTACTCATTTTTTGGTTGCTGGAACTCCTCGTAGACTTACAATAGTATTACCAAATAGTCTCTAAAATCTTTTAAGAAGAAGGAATAAAGGAGATGGGTTTTCACACACTTACAAGAATGATTGGTCCCTGGCAAAAGTTCTGGGAACAAAGTAAAAGTTATGTAGAGAGAAAAAAAGAAAGCAGATAAATGGGCATCTGTCACAGAATGTGTGGTCAGTTGACCTTGCCTGAATGCCAGGTGCCCACAAAGCCGCCCTATCACCCCCCTCCTCAGCAGGATGGGGAGAGCAGAAAATAAGATGGAAGAAAAACCCCAAACTCATGGGTGGAGACAAAAGGCAGTTTAATAGAAACAAAACAAAGTTGCATGTGCAGAAGCAAAATAACAAAATATTTATTCTCTACTTCCCATCTGCAGGTGATGTTTGGCCACTTCCCAGGAAGCAGGGCTTCATATGTGTAGCAGTTACCCCAGAGGACAAATGTAAATAATGAATGCCCTCCCTTCCCCCTCTGTTCTCCTTGCTTGTATTTCTGAGCAGACGTCATATGGTATGGAAAACCCCTTTGGTCAGTTTGGGTCAGCTGTCTTGGCTGTGTCCCCTCCCAAGACTTTCCCCACCCCTAGCCTACTGGGGAGGGGAAAATGTTGGAGGGACAGCCTTGATATTGTACTAGCACTGCTCAACAGTAACCAAAACACTGGTGTGTTATTAACACCTTCCTAGCTACTAATACAAAACACAGCACTCTGGGGGCTGCTATGGGGAAAATTAACTCCATCTCTGACAGACCCAATACAGAATGATAATAGAAAAAAATATTATTTACTGAAAATGCTGCTGGGATATATAATTACTATATATGTTTAAACAATTTAAACTAGCATAGTGACTTTCCATATAATCTTGGACAACTCATTTGGATCCTTTTTACATTAGTTAACCTGTCTTCAGAATGGTTGTTGGAATACAATTGTCAAGGATATTTGCTAAGACTTTCACATCCAGGTGGGAATTGCAGTGTTATGATTTCTCTCCGTTATTCTTTCAAAGGGCACAGCTGAAAGAGGCAAGTACACATTTTAAGAGACCAATTTATCTAGTGAATAGCACAAGCATCAACACAACAGCACTATTTGTGTGAAATGTAACCATTAGTCCTGTGCATTCAAATTCCTAGGTGTTGGGCTATTCTGGAGCAGTGTACATTTTGATTTTCATTGGGATAATCTAAGCAAATACATAAAAAATTGCACCTCTTTCCCAAACCATTTCTAGGTACTGATTGCTTCCCAACTGCTAACATAGCCTAAGTGCTGCAATATTGCTGCAGATAGATCAGGTAATGTACTTTGGAGTATAAATGCATCTTAAGAAAAATTCTTCAATCTTCTAGTAACAGTATAGCACGCACTGTGTAGGTTGATCAGACTAGATGGAGAAAGAATGGTGTGGCTACCCATTTTATCTGATGAATGATAGGAGTTAAATTTTATTTAGGCCTTAAATTTTTCCTGTGAAAAAAATACAAATTTTGTTACTAACTTTAATGAAGATAGACTAGGTGTGTAGCTCTCACACACATGATTCATGGGAATCCAGAAATTAGTACAAAATGATTTTGCACTGGATGTGTTCTGGAATTGTTTTGGGTTTTTTGTTTGTTTGGTTTTTGTCTGGTTTGTTTGTTTTTTGTAGGTTTTGTTTGTTTCTTCAATTGTATCTGTATGCAAATTCATAAGAATGTATAACTTTTAATACAGAATTTATAATTGTTACCATGTAAAGACATTTACCCCAAGTAGACAGTTGTTAGAATGGTGTTAGGAGAATGATACTAGTTGAATAATTTAAGTAAAACAGGAAAAGAAAACTATTTCTTACAGGTAACAAAAAAGGTTCTACAAGAATCAAAATATATAACAAATGTGAATGCATACTGTGTTTGAAAATTTAAGATTTGAAAAGATCAATGACAGGCTTAAAACTTTTTTATTTCTGCATAGGAGATTAAACTAGGTTTAACTTATCCTAAAATAAATGCATATCATTGTATGATTTCTTTTAGTAGGTTTTTTAAATTATGTTTTATTAAGTTTTCAACTTTTGATACAGTCATACTTTCAGGTGAATTAAAACAGCATTATACTGTTCAAACTCCTTTCCTCTACTCACTACACTTCTGTGATGTGTCAATAATTTAAACTGCTAAAGCAGAGGCTGGCAGACCTTGGAAACAAGGTAATTCCAGGAGTTTTCTCAAAGAGGCATCTACTGCAAATGATATAATTAATTTCTGAATCAAGAAAATCAGGCCAATGGGTTTTATCTACACGCATTCTACAATAATACACTGGAGGAAAACAGAATTAACAATGAAAGTCAAATTCATTTAAAAAGGATTTAGTTTCGTCCTTAGTGCATCATTTTCTGGTCTACCCCAAATCAAATAGCTAACATGAGACATATTCTACATAGTGAACAGAGTCAGAAGATGTCAATGAACAGACCATACCCGAAACACAAGCTTCTGAATTTACCTTTATTTCTCACTATTTGGCTTCAATTAAGTATTTGAGTATTAGTAATTGGAGCTGGGTACAGGGAGGGTTAACATATTCACAGTCTTCACTTATAATAAAATTATGATAAGATGAGTTGGATCTTAGCATTTGTATTTCTCCTCCTATTCAGGTATCAAATTCTGCAGCCATTTTGTCCACAAGATGAATGTTTTGACTGTAACAATGTGAGGAATAACTGTCACAGCCACTTTAAATTTGACAGCTTTTTGATCATTAAAGATCTAACTCCTGAAGCAATTTGTTCAATGGAAATGCAGAGATGACTAGCCCATACCACTACCAGAGAATTGCATTGTATGAGTCTAGATATAGTGCTTTGGTGATTTGTTGGAACTGCAAAGGTACTTGGTCCTGAGAGAGAACTTGTGGAAAGAAGAATAGAATAACATGCTCTCCACATCCAGGGATGGTTGTTTAACTTTCAGTACTTGTAAAGTTAGAACTAGCTGTGCTTTGTGCCAGCCTTCCATTTGCTGTATTTTAATTATATATGATATTTAGATTCTATTAGCTGTAAGCAGTGGACTGATAAGAAGGAATTTCATCAAAATATAAACCTCAGAAATGAAAATCCGAAAATCTGAAATGACAAGATTGTCCCAGTAACTTCACTTTAGTTACAGCTCGAAGAGCAGTGGTGGTGGCAATTCACTGCAAAGCGCTGAAATGAAATCAACAGTGAGTGCTCAGGGGTACTGCTTGCCATAATAGAAATTACAAAAATGATCTTCCTTTCTCATTATAATTTTCAAAGCCCTGCTGTTTTTCTTAAATTACTGTCAGGTATGTTCTAAATGAGATAAGAATGAAAATTTGTCTTCTTGGTGTACATTGCAGTCCTTACTGTCTGCAACAGAACATGACCAGAACTGCTCAGGCATAATGCTGTGAACAAAAAGTGGCAATAGATTTAAACTGCATTAATTTATTGAGTTCATTTCTCCTTTGATAGTTTAATTCAAAATAGAGAGTTGCTATATTTATCAGTGATTGCTTACAAATATTACTGAACACAAGGTTTTAAGAAGCTGGGACTTTTATTTATGAAAGTTATTTACATGCACATATCAAATTAATAATAAATAAATACATAAATAAATAAACAAAATTTATTGTTAGCTATTTTCATCTATTACTTAATTTTTCAAGAGACTGTCATCATCTTTCTGCTGACTCCAGGCAGTGAAATCTCAGCCAATGCCAGTCAGTTGTGTTTCTGTAGTGTTTCATTACTGAAGATACTGTAGCTGAAGCAATGCTTGTAGCTAGTAACAGGCACAGAGTTATATCCAAAACTGAATTATTGAGAGTACTTTATTTAAAATTTAAGGACAAATTAGTGAAGTATTGAGAAAACACAGGTTGCACATGAGAGTAATTATAAGGTAGAGGCTGTCCTTGAGTAGTGCAGCTTTGCAAGACAGGGCTGTGGAGTTTTCTGACGTAACCTTTGAAACCTATCTTTGCCATGTATGAGGCAAGTGGGAGTATCTCAGATGATAAAGTCCCAACCATTTGACATTCACCAGATCAGAAAAAAAAGTTAACATTCATACCGTTCATTGTAGATCCCAGAGCAGCAATAATTGCTTTGACATTGAAGGAGTGTTTACGTTGAGAAAATTCTGAATCTGTTTTATTTTCCAACCTGAATAAAATTATAGCCCTGTAGATAACGTTACAGTAATCTATTCTGAAGTTACGAATGTATGGATCATAGTAGGGGTTAAAACTGAAAAAAAAAAAAAAAAAAGAAAAAAAAATGAACCATATATTTGTGTTAGGGTAAATTGCACACAATTGCATCTACCTTTTGATCTACTACCAAACCAGTAAAAAAGGACAGTGTTTGTTGTGCTTGAAGGGCTGAGGTGGAGTTTTGTGAAGACAGTAGAAATCTTAAAGCAGACAATCCACATTACTAAACTGTTGCTGACTACCATAAAGAATTCTGCATGGATTTAGAAGTAATTTTGGAAAGACTGTTAATCTGAATGTTACTACATACAGGTATATGGCCAATATTGTACATTTCTTTGGTTTTAGGATGAATTTTTGTGCTTCTCCAGAGAGGGGAAAAAAAAAGAAAAAAAGAGGGGGTATTTTTTTTTTTTTTCTGAATATTTCTCATTATCTGCTGTGTATAGGGACTACATCAAAAGACAATGTTAACAAATAAAATTTGGGATAGACTTGTACCCAGACAACTCTTTTGCTTTCCGTGAAAACAAATACCCACAAGAAAACTTCAGCTAATTTACCAACAATGCAGAGTCATCTGATGATCTTCCCAAAAAGTGTACATACCTTGACTCAAGACCCAATGGGTATGTACTACCTTTCAAGTAATTTGTCCCTAAATGTTTTATTGTAGCAAAAGCATTAATATCTTTTGTACCTTAGCACAAAGTATTTCCCTATTATATATCACAGCATACATTCAGTCACTGTTTTTTTAGCAATAGTAAAGTCATTGGGAAGACAAGTCATTTGGAGACTCTTTTCTAGAAGCATCTGAGCATTATCTATAGGAAAACCTAATGAGAAATATCAGCATCTTGAAAATATTCAGCAGTTCAAATAGCACCATTCCAAGAACAGTCTTGGATTTCTTCATTGTGTGAAATTCTTAGTATGCACCACCCCATGGGTTGACCCTTCTGTGTATCAGCCTGTTGTTGTTGAAGCTGGTGTGAATTCTGCTATTGACATCCCAACAATTTCATTATTTATAAATAAATGAAAATATGGTTTGAAATTAACACATTTCAGAGCAACTCAGGGATAAAAACTTTGTATCCTTTAGAGAGTGAGTGATAGTGAGTGCAAAGCACAAATATGATTTGCATAATAAATAAACAAGCTAATTTATTTAAATAAGTCATGTAGAGACACTTAGATTTTGTGCTCTGAGCCATTACCTTAACTCTCTAGCACTGTGATTTTTGAACCTTCCAGTGGATTCTATTTCTATCTCCCATTGCATTGTCATAACTGTATTATTTGACTGTTTTGACCTCTTTACATATCATTTACATATCTCCAAATTCATACATCTCTGAAGACTCTCAAGAATTCTGACTGTATGTTAAATCTGGTGATTTATAACTGTTCAGAACTGTTCGCTATTATCTATGACAGTGCAGGGTAAAAAAACCCAAAACACTCAAACCTTAACACTTTCTCTGAAAGTGTAAGTAGACTACTAGACTACCTTTATTCAGGTCATCCAAAAAGTGGACTGTATAATGCATGCAGTTCTGAAAGTTCCCATGGGATATGGATTCAATATAGTGTTTCACCTCCTACTTAACACTGTTTTGTCATCCTGGTACAGAAATTAGAGTGGGTGAATTGGGCTGAAATAAATTCTCTGTGAAACCAGGTGTATTATTTAGCCATTAAATGTTCTTGATGCAGTGTTGATGAAAGCTGGTGTTACAGATTTTTGTGAAGAGGAAATATTTTCTGATATGCCTAAATTTGATGTTTGTAATTCAAATAGTTCTATATGAAACAGAATATCATTCACTTCATGGAATATGGAGGGTGAAACTTGTTCAGTTGTTAATGATGGATTAAACAAAAATATTTTGAAAGGACTTGCAACTAGGTTTTTAAAGCAAGAGTGTCCTGGAAGTATCAGGTACTATGAGTCACTAAATACAGATGTAAAATCCTATAATCCTACAAGCACTGGAGTATCACAAGTATGCTGACCTTTCCTTCCAAATTGTTGTAATTTTTTTTTTTTTTTTTTAATGTCTTCTTCCTATTTTGGATAGGTGGGAAGAGAAAAGGCAATTCAGGTTGTAGATGGTACTTCAGCCTTAATTTCAGCCTTAAATAGAGCCTTTGAAAGATAGTTACCTACTGATTATGCAGGAGATACAATAGTTTCTTGGAAAAAAAGAATATATTTATAAAGTCATTTAATTTTGCATGTCCTCCTTTACCTTACAAGTAGTTGTTCAGGTCAGTTTTCTAGAAAACTTGACAGCTGAGGACATATTGACATTCAAAATTCATTTATAACATGAAGAGAGGAAGCTTGGTTTTGGTTTTATTTTTGTTTAAAAATATTTCTGGTTTTGAGCCTTTTTAATGGTGATGGTGTTGGATTTTGTTTTGTTTTATTTTAAGTTAAGGTTAGGTCAGGGTTAAGGAACTGTTCTATGTTTCTGATGTTAAAGAGTCAGAGTTTCAAGCTGTTCTGTATAAAGTGACTTTAAGATGGAGTGGTGTGAAGAAGCAAAAAATTACCAAACTTCTTATAACATTATGGGAGTCCTATTGCTGTGTAATGTGCCGCTGTTATTTCATATATTGTCTCTTTTTCAACCTGAATAAGAATATTTTGAGGAGAGCAAATAGTGAAAAATACTTAAAATTCAGTACATGTTCTTGAACAAAATTGTAAAGTTTTTTTTTTACTTGGATTTAATACTAAAATAATGAGCCTTATTCTTCTGTTCAGTGATATTTCTCTCCTGATATTCATTTTGGCAGGGCACACGGGGACATCAATCTTGCATTTAGCAGTGTGTTACAGCTTTCTTTATGCAGCACAGTTCAGTACGAATGTTATCTCCCTCATACCAGATGCCAAGACCCAAATGACTACACCTCTGCAACCACATATTTACACATGGAGAAAGAGCAACATAACTTTATATTCAGATAATATATTTTTATCATTCTCTGTCTTAATAGCTTATACTTCTGTTGACTGATTATGAAAATTATCATCCATATCTTGTAAACTATGCAGTACAACTTCTAATTTCAGCTCCTGATGGTGCTAAGAAAGGGAGACAATGACATTTTTCTGGTATAATTACAACAGACATAGACTAGGATAAAAAGCCTTGGCCTTTCTTCAATATTCATATGGAGGCCAAGATGCTTAATACTAGAGGAAAGGAAAAAAGAGGGAGTCACGGTATACTGTATAATATACAGAATTTAGTAAAGCAGGGGCACCTAAATCCTCTCTTTTTAATATATTTTTTTTCCTCTTTGCAAGGATAACATTGCCTTAATTAAGAAGGACAATAACAACTAATTTCCACTCATATTTTGAAAATATATAATTAATGGAGTTCATTCCTGCCTTTTATTCATGGCTTAATTTCAGCTGTAGTGAGTAAATAGCACTTAAATTTTCCCAGAACAGTGTAATATCAGGGACAATCCTGTGGTCTATTAAGACAAGTCTTCATTGTAAAATTAACAGTGTAATAGACAATGATCATCCTGCTATTGCTTATAAAACTGACTATTTTAGTGATGAACTAACTACTAACATCAATATTAAGAACTGTAGGTGTTGCAAGGACAAAACTTTGTTACCAAAGGAAGCATTTACTATGGGTGTATGTCTGAAATATGAGCATTGCATACTATTATCTACCAAATGATTTTTAATAGTATGTGAAATACATTAATGTATTTTACAGTACTTTCCCATACCTTGTTATACTTTTTCTTGATAGAGAGCAAGTGTCTTAAGGACAGAGATGTAGAATATAAGATTTTTTTTTATTTTGTTAGAAGACTATTTTGAAACATACAATGTACAAGACATACTTGGAAACACATTGAAATGGAGAGCATTGGTTTTACATAAGTTAAAGCTACAGAAGTTACCCACTTTTCTTGTTTATGATCATTTGAGTAGCACTAGTTCCTTTGCTACAAGCAAAATTGCATGGTCATCTTCAGCAAAAATACTCTTGTGGTGAGAATGTTCTTGGGAATCTTGGAGATATTAGAAAGTCCTGTACACGTAGATAGCACAATTGTGTCTGCATTTATTTGGCAAACCTACTGTCTCAAATATTTTTAAGTACTGGCAGAATCAGTTGATTTATGATCTAGATAAAGCAGCTGTTAGTTATGTGAAACTGGATACCATTATGCTTTGAGACCCTGAAACACTGCTTTGCTAAATTGCCTTGATGAGTTGCTGTAATTGGTAGGCAAATCTGATTGAACAAGAAGTGGTAAACTTTGATGTGATTATTAATTAGCATCATTAAAGGTCATATCTAACAAATCACTTACAAACCTGAAAATTACATATCAACATTCTTAAATGACTGAAAATATATTAATGTAATTGTAAGGCTGATTGCTGGGGATATATCTCCAAGCTTTGAGTGAGTTAGGCAGAAATGATACATCCATACATACCTATGCCTAAACTCAACCTGATATTCCTAAACCCAAGTGAAAAAAAGTACTTCAGGCATATATCTCATTTTATTATTTCTTATTGCTGGCTTAGTAGGGTATCTCAATGCTCAGACAGCTGAGTTTTATGACTCTTGAGTATAGTGTGTAACGTATCTTCAGTGGCATGATATTGATACTGTGAATTCCTTTCTGGGAGCTGAAGGCTTGCTTTTATCTGTTTTAGTGTTAAATTTCCCAGTATCATTCTGGTCACTTGCATAAAAATATTTTAGATAGGGAAGATTTGCTCTAACCCAGAGTAGCCTTTCTTATGTTCTTTAGACTTTTATGTGTATATCTCTTTCAAAATGTGTTTCCAATACCCTGGAAATAAATATCAAGTAGTTTTCATTTTAAAATGATAATCTATTCAGTTTTAATGAATTTACAGGGAGTACTGATTGGGAAAAAAATATTTACCGGCCACTGTCAAAGGCTTCCAAGGTAGTACCACAAAGAGTACAGGAAGATCTTCAAAAATCATTGAAGCTTACCTATCAAATGCCATGATTATATTTCTTGTTTTTCAATGGCCTATTAAAATGTTCCAAAATCATGGTATAGAACTGTAAAATGTGAATTTTGATGAAGGTTTATGAGCAAAACTATATTTTATTTTTATGTTGTTACAACTTTCAGAAATTGCTTGTATCATTATTTTTCATGTCCTTTATGTCAGTATTGAGAGCAAAAATACTGTGATGTGAAAAGCTGCTGCCTAAGGACTAGAGTAGCCATCTTCAGAAACACCACAACCACAATATCAATTTATGCACACTTGTTTTTATTAGGTCCTGGAAGAATATTTAACAATTGTTAAACTTTCATAATAATTGCAATATTTTAAAACATACTGCTTGTTATACAGTCTGGCTGGTTCCATTATGTTCATCTGTGAGAATTTCTTCAGAATTAGTTGACTTGTTAGGAAATTAAGTAGAAACTGCTGCCTTTACTTTGAGAAAGCTAAAAGACTAAGTGAAGGTGCTTGTGCTTCAGTGAGCAAAATCTGAGCAGACATCTGTGTAATGCCCTTAGTACTACATAAGTGCATAGTCCTGACTGATTTTTTTTTTTTTCTGCAGTAGAATATCTTTTAATTTGATAATTGTGAGGTGTGAAAGAAGCATTTGTGAAAAATAATAAAAGTAAATTAAGACTTTTGGTGGTTACTGTAATTTAACATGCATGAAAAAATTTCCTCATGTCTATGTTCTTCATTGTGTTTTCTATACTCTGAACAGAAAATCTACCTGCCTCTTTCAATACCAGAAAAAAGAAGAGCTGAGTTACTACAGAAATAAAACAATTGTTCCCACATCTAAACATTTTAAAAAGATAGTGAAAAATTCCTCTTTAGGAGAAATGTTTTTCTGATATAAAACTTGATCTTAAAGGTCTTTTCCAATCTCAGTAATTCTGTGTGATTCTGTGTTACTATGCTAAGATCATGCTCTGTAAATGCTATTTAGCTTATGATGTGTGGCACAAAGCAAAATTCTTAATTTCTTCTCATTCAGCTTTGTCATTGCCAAAAAAGCACTAACCAGACGGTAAATAACAGCTTTTTATTGAAGACAGCTCTCAGGAAGGGAGGATTCAAACATGGATCTTTCTCAGTCAGCTTATTGTTCTGGCCTTAAACCTAGAGAACCCACAAGCATAGAATCTATGAGTATCTTGTATTTTTTTTTTTATTATTTTAAGTGGTATTCAACAGTAAAGAGACAAGAAATTTTTGATTCTTTTTTAGAATATTAATTTCAGATTAATATATATTTTCATTAGACACTGACAAAACATTAGCCAAACTATAGCCTGAAGTGTAGGCTCCATTCCTGTACAAAGCTTCCACACAAAGTATCATGTGTTTCCTCTACCAATTTAATGAAAAAACCTAAAGATAACATTTTCTCCTGATTTACAGAGGACCTGGAAGATTCACTCATAACTCTGCCCATACTACAAACATTATTATGGAACAATGCTGAGAACTATTTTTGTACCCTTCCATGCTAGGCAGGTGTCTCAAACATGTGGAGCCAATGGGAACAAGCTATATGAAACAGGAGGGAAAAAAAAATAATAATAAAAAAAAGGTATAATTAAGAAAATTAATCACTCTGTAGAGTGTAGTGAGTTTCTTTTTTATCTCTGTCAGAAATTTACTAAGGAATGTTGTCAAAGACCTGCAGATTCTATGTCACGCTTCACTTTATATTGCAAATAGTAGTATCTTTTCCTGTCTTTTTTCATTCTTGTCAGTTTAGATACAATATCTGGGTTTTCAGCGTAGTACCTTAATAAGCTCAGGATAAATGCATTTACTCAAAACTCACAAAAAATGTATAGTTGCCTTCATTCCCTTGGTAGTCAACAATAATAAGGATTGTTTTATAGGAGGTGAATTTTTTTAAAGGAGTCACCAGGAAGGAGAGTTTGGAAGGGTTTTCCATTCATGACCTATTTCACAGAAAATTTTTACACCAAATACTCTGAATGTTGAACCTGAATGCATATCTTTTGTAAGCAGCAACAATAACACAATAGCAGGTGATGAGCTGGCACATTCCTTTGTCTACATGTCATTATATTCTAATGAATTCTTTTGTGGGTGGTGGGCTCTCTGTAGCAAACAGTGTAACCACAGGTCTTATTTCTGCTCCTTGGAGCAATTGTAGTTTGAGTAGGATCAAGTACATCTACTTTGTCAGGAGCTACAGTGGTTAATGGAATTCCACTAGCTAAGACCTAATTCACAAATGTTACAGGCTGAAAGCCTGGTGGAGTAAATGCAGTATGTTTTCCACCACCACTGATTTCAGAGCTCTAAATGAAGATGTAGGTTCATCTCTGATAACTTGTGAGGGTAAATGCTCTATACTAAGTCTTACTGAGCAGTGGTGGGGGTCAAAATCACCTTTCTTGCCGTTGCAGTTACAGATGCAGACTAATACTAATAACCCAAATGGAAAAAGAAAATAAGGTGAAGGAGGGGATGAAGCTGCTAAGTTTTGTGTAACTGGGAGATAGAAATGAAAATTCAGTCTTCTGTGTGCTTCTGTAAACTCTTTGCATGTTGGGATAAACTCATTATTTCTTCTCTGTGTGAATGCGTTGGATTTTCAGAATAATCCTTTACTGTTATTCTAATGGTGTATTAGAGAACAAATAACAAATTTCCTTTATTTGCTGTTTCTGTTCAAGAGTCTGCACCTGCAGACACGTGTACAAGAATGTCCTGAACAACAGCTCTCACCACAGCTCTGTCTATTAAACAATATGTTCAGCAACCTGCAGAGTGGAAAATAGAGCTCATCTTTCATTCTAAAGACAGTATTTCCATAAAGTTGAAAAGACACTGTAAAACATCACAGCAATTAAAGAGAATGCTGATATGCGAACATATAAAGTATAGTTGGATTTGTCAATTTATTTTCTGTATTAAGAATTAGATTTTAGAAAATAAGCTTAGCTTCATTTTGTCTCTGTGTTAGGTGGGAAACTTTAAGTTTAGATCGTTTTGTCTGTGTTAAGGGGGAAACTTTTACAATAACTAACAAGCTGTTCCACACTATCAGCAAAGGCCTTGCGGTGCCTGGTATGCGAGCAGTCCGGAGCAAGAGAAGAAGGAACTGGTATGCAACACCTGCAGTCTGAAGTAAAAGCCAAGCTTGTTTTGTCTCATGGTCTACAAGGGTGCTAACAAACACCGAAAGGAGGCAGTACGCAAGCACGAATGGGAGTGAACTTGTGTTAAAATTTCTTTGAACTAATTAGCTTAACCCATTCTAAATTTAATGAATATGTATGTGTGTGTACTTTAAATAATGTCTTTGTAAAAGAGTGGGTGCGCAGGGCCTTTATGGAGCGATCCACCCTGTTGCCCACCGGCGAATAAAACATACCTGCTTTATAACTCTCTAACGAGTTGTAAGGTTTGATTCTGCAGATCATGCAACTTTCTGGTGTTCTCCTTTAATATATTTACTACCCTACTGCAACTTCAACATCAGTACATAAATTCTACATAATATAGAAAGAATCCTTAATACGCATTGTAAAGAGTTCTACCTTCTGCGTGTATCCAAGTCACTATCATCCTTTTATTGGTATGAACAATAATACTTTACAGTTCAAAAGCTAGGGAGGGGAAAATCTGTCTTAAGACATTTAATATCACCAACACAATATTAAAAAAGATAGAGCACAAGAGTTTCCACTCTTAGACGCATCAAACTGCAGAAGAAAACTACATAAAATGCCTAATTCTCCAAACAGTGTGTTAATTTTACATGGATACGAAGCTTCTTGTTTAAAATCAGCTCTTCTTCATGCATTCTGCTGATAATATGAACATCATTAAAGTTTGTTTATATAGAAGACCTTGTTTTCTTTAAAAGTGTCATGATTTTAAAACCTGAATTGGTTTTAAACAGTTTGGTTAACAGTAATAAGCTCAGAAAACAATTCTTTTTTTGTAATTGTTTGTAATAAAGGAATGAGAAGAAATTTTTATTTTTTAAACTAGAAATTTTTATTTTTCAAACTAGAAATTTTTATTTTTCAGGTTGCAAAGGATAATGTACTAACAAAAATCCAGATTTCTTCCACTATCCCACCATAGACTTGTTTAAGGTTGATTAGATATCTTTAATTTCAATGAATTCCCATTAGAGATTAACGAAAACATTTAGAAGGTAAACAAGAATCTGGTAAATAAAAATATACTGGTTATCTAAAACAATGTCTCTGGGCTACCTATTTGTCCCCTTGTCAGAACTGTAGAAGCTAAATAGGAATATAAAATACTTTTCCTGAAACTACTGCCATTTTTGAAGGACTTTTCAGAGTCAATTTTGACATCTTTTGTCTAAATAGGAAGCTGTTGTTTTCTATTTATGTGCTAGGAAGGGACCTAGAGTTAGAATGGTAAGAAAAGGCAAAACTTATGTGTTGTATTACATAGCTTTAAGTTTTGTAAGCCCCGTCTATACTGCAAAGCTTTCTAGACATCTGCATGAATATTGGGAGTATAGGAAAAAACCCATAATTTCTAAGTGTATAAAAAAGCTGTAATTATCTATATGAGATAATTGCCTCACATAGAGCTAATTTATTCTGAAAAAAGGGAGTTAACTGTTATGTGGGAACAGATTAGGTTTTTAAATTTTATTTCTATTTTTGACACTTTAAACTGTGTCTCTGCTGGAGACTTAATGCAGTTTCTGGCAATACCTTTACAGTATGGTTCTATCAGACTGAAAAAGGTTGGTCTCATAAGAATGGAAAAACTACATGAAACACTGTGCTTTTGGAAGGTCTTCCTAGAAGTTACAAACTTTCATGAATTTAAAGTAGTGATAGGGAGATACTCATCGAGCAATAATGTGTTAGTAAAATTGATGTTTGTAAGGTGATAGAATATGTAGCATTAATTAAACAAAGAATAAATGAGAGAAGTTTCAAGGTTCTCAACAACAAATGCAGTCATACAGAGCTCTGTGAGAAAATGACAACTACTCTAATAACAAAGTTCTTGAGGACATTGTGTCTGGCTCAGTGTTTGCCTGCCTTCAGTGCTATAACATGAACCCCTTTCTAAGTTTTATTATTTCATCTTTATTTTTGTATTTTGTATTCTCTAGAACCAAAGTAATATGCAGATACTAGATAAGTGTTTTAATTACTTTTTAATTTAAAATCAGAGACATAAATCCCTACAGCAATAAGAATACAGAAATAATTTAAAGTAAATTAAATGAATGCATGCTTTGAACTCTTGTATAATACCATTTTTACTGCTTGTAATTAGACTTACTTTTGTTCTTCTGCTGAACAAAATTAATTTGTAAGTCTTTAAGGGTACTAATATGTTCCATTCCAGAAAAAAAATTAGTACATTTGACTGCCAAATGAGTTATTTGAACATGCTAATATTATTTTAGTGACATATGTTTAAGTATAGATATTTCAGAAAAGTTTCATTACAGTATTCTTCTTGTAAGCATGTGCAAGTGTAATAGATAGCAGAATAAACCATATGATGTGATTGTTTTCAGTGGATCACCATAGATTAAATTCTCCCAAACTTAAAAAAAAAAAAAAAATCTGTCTCTACAGATGACATTGTAGCCTTAAGATGTAGGTACAGCAGTCTCCAGCTCACGCTGATTAGCAGAGCGTTGCAGATGATACATCTGTTGTTCATGATAGAGTTTAACACATAACAGTCCTTCAGCTTCATAAATTGCAGACACCAACTTGGACAGTGCAATTTGGCATAAAAGGTGTTGGTAGGGTAGCATCTGTGAACCAAAACTATCAGGATGACTCAGGCAGTTTTTACACCAACTGTAATATGCAGTTCAGTGAGTGTGATAAATATTTTACCTTGAACTCAGCAGAATGGTTTTGGTTTTTTTTCCTAATTTTATTGGGATTGTTCATTTCACATGTCACATATGAGAAATGACATTTTGACTAATTTACAAAGTAATTAGTTGTAACAGGAACCACATATATTCAAGTGGCTTTTTTAGTAAATACAGAAATTCTCACATAAGCTGTAGCAGTGGTCCAGAAAGGGGAGTTTAGGTCTGTACATCATTTCCTTTACCCATCTAAACTGCAAGCACTAGAAATAAACTCTCACATACAAGTGTCACTGGGACGTTTTCCAGGGTGACATACAGAATCTCTAGCTGATACTAAAAATCTGCAAGAAAAAAAGTCTACCAACTAAAGTAATTATACACTGAGAAATATTATGTGTTTTTCTATCTTTTCCTGTTAACTGCAGGTGTTCTTCTGAAGTTATTTAAGAAGAAAAGGAAGAACTGAGTGTGATGAAAAGTGGATGATATCTGCATGAAAAATTACAACAAAATGTATGTAAGTGACAGAAAATATTTTAGTAAAAAATCATTTTTTCATAAAAAATTACAACACTATAATAACATATACTTTATTATATATTTGTGTGTGTGATTCTCTGTGTCTTTTAACAGCTGCTCAGCTGCTGCCATTTAGATCATGAGGGACTCAACAACATAAAAAGAACTACAAAGAGATCATTCTTATTCTAGGAACCATTTACAGATTACTAGTGATTTTACAGGCAATTTCGGTTTGTTGATTTGGGTTTGGTTTTTTTTTTTCTTTTTTTAAATCATTGAACATTTTTCAAAGAGTCTGAAGACTGATAATTATTTTTTCACCTTGGAAGCCCAATTTTACAGTAGATGTTTACTTATTTTTATATATTAACCATCAATTTATAGATGGCCTTTTGGTCAGATTTGGGAGCTGTATACTACTTGCAACTTACCTTGTTTTAAATGCTTATGCTCAGAACAAAAAACAAGTCCTAAACATCATAGAGTCACAGAATGATAGAATGGTTTGGGTTGGAAGGGACCTTAAAGATCATCCAGTTCCAACCCCCACTACCATCAGCAGGGACACCTTCCACTAGACCAGGTTGCTCAAAACCTCATCCAGCCTGGCCTTAAACACCTCCAGGGAAGGGGCATCCACAACTTCCTTGGGCAATCTGTTCCAGTGTCTGACCACCCTCACAGTGAAGAACTTCTTCCTAATATCTAATCTAAACCCATCCTCTTTCAGTTTAAACCCATTTCCCCTTGTTTTGTCATTAACTGCCCTTATGAAAAGTCCTTCCCCAGCTTTCTTGTAGGCCCCCTTCAGGTATTGGAAGGCCGCTATATCAGTGACCTTGTTTTTGCCTCTCCTGTGAAAAAATGTTATACACAGTTGTCTGCTACAGTGTTTTGCCAGCCACATCATTAGCTGAATGCCTCATAGATAAAATCAAGCAGCTATTGTCATCACAAGATTTAATCCATATGACTAACTTAGGTATCTAAAGGTAGGCTGCACTACCAAGGTAAGATTCCTGCATTTAGTAATGACTCAGTTGCCCCTTAACAAAAGATTAATTATTGTATAAAATTGGAAGACAGTATAGATGTCTGAGCTCTTGATCAGAACAGTTTCAGCTATTGAACATTTCATGGCAATGTCTGCTCTCTTCTCTTTTCCTCCTATATGAAAATCATCAGAAAGAAGTTGCAAGTCAGTACAGTACAATGAAAAACTTCCCCCTCTCCTCCTCTTGGTGTTTCCCTCTATTCTACTTCTTCTTTATAATTGTAAAAAAAAAAAAAAAAAAAACACAGGTCTCTTTTCTGTACGGTGCTGACACAGTCATATTTCTTCCTGTCCAGCAAGATCTTCATGCTGCATAAGCCCCAGCAAACAAGAAGCTCTCCATAGGAAGAAAGAACCATTCTCTATCAAGTGTTGCCCAAATCAGTGGCAAAACTTTTCTACTTTCACAGCCATCTTCCCCAGTCAGGTACTCAACCTCGGAAAACATCAAGTGCATCACACAAGCCATGGCTGGGAAAAGCAGTGGATTTTTTTTTCACTTGCACCATCACGACCCCTTTTCTACCTCAGCTCTTCCATCAATAGTTAAAGAAAATCCCCAGTGGAAAGCAATATACAACATCACTCATGGGACTGGCCAGCAGTGTATCACATACCACAGGACTTTGAAAGGTCTTGTACTACAGGATCTTGAAAGCATGTTGGATTTTTGGAGTCATAGTGAGACAAAATCAAAGCCATACTGATACAGAAATTTTAAGCTTTGTATATGAAAACCTCATATACCTAAAGTGTATGTGAGTGAAAGTGAAAACTTCAGGTGCCTGCCTTAGCTACATTTATGAAACTGAAACATAAGTGAGAAGACTTAGTTTATATAAACATAGAACACAGTATTTGTGGAAGCAAATGTAATTACACTTTCAAGTACTTGTCACTGGACATCTTAAACCATAACCTCCAAAAAAAAAATCCTCCTCTCTTCACTTGTACTACCTCTGTTACGAGGGCTAAGATTGACATTTTTGTATATATGTACAACAGAGGGGCAACGTACAGGTCTTTCTACATATTGCCAACTAAGACAACCACTCAAAAGATGCAGATGTTTGAATATGGTGGACTAATAGAGTTAAGTGGTGGTTTCTGTGTGGGGAATGTAGACGGTGTGAGCTTCTGTCCAGTGCTGAAATGTCTAAACAACTCTGGTTGTCTACTTTTCTTCAGCAGACTCACATTTCAGGTGGTCTAAAGCAAGAAAGGGCACGAAGTTCAGGATGTCTGAATCCTCTTTATGCTGAATGCTTTCTATGTGAGCTGAAACCTGTACATGTTGAAGAATTATGTATTTGCACTTTTGGTATGTAGAGACGAATCCTGAAAGATCTTTAAACATGTTATTTCAAGTAGTTTATGCAGAATTCATAAAAATTCATCTGAGCAATCAGGTCTTTCCTTTAATTTTCAGTTATATATGAATACAGAATTAAATCTTCTTAACTTACACTATAGAAAACTCTAAATTATGCATTTAAACTTTCAGAAATCTGCATGAATGGCTAAAGATCCAAAGAATCCTTTTCTGAACATTTGAACCCCTTTTTTAATATTATCACCAAATAATTGTAACAACTGTCAAACCCATGAAGTATTTCAAGTAGTCCCATTTCAAACTCTGTTTTCTTGTAGACTTCTGTGTACCATGCAAAACTAATAGCTCAATTACACCTCTTTTCAGGCAGAGTAACTAAGAAGTGCGAATCACACCAGAGAAATGTGTGATCTGCACTCTTATGCCTTTATTTTTTGCAATATTCTTTGTGCAACAAGACCTGAAATAACTCTTTGAAAGTGTAATTAGTATACTTTTTATGGGTCTCTTGGTGAGTAAAATAGGAGTGTACAGTTCTTTTCAGAAACTTTCTTTCTAAAATCATAAACTTCAATAACCATGCCATTTTATATGTATGTACTTACTACTCAGTAACTTAATATTAAACTACATGTACAGATGTGATAGAAATAGAAATAGAAATATAGTGTACTTAACTCTATTTTTTTTACCACAATGTGGAGTGATAAAGAATCTAAATTGTAGGCCTGACTACTGAAAAAACATGTAAAAAATGAGAGAGACCTTTTAAACTATTAAGAGGAAGGATGGATTCCATAATACAGGATTAATTACAACCAGCATAATAAACAATCACTTTCAAGGGTTAGTCAACAAGAAATGCTGCAGGTAGGACCTGAACTTTTCTTAAACTAAAGCATTTTCTACCACTTGGAATTCATAGGTCCAGTATCCATCACCACCCAAAAGGTAATCTGCATCTTCAACTATCCAATGATAGCCAGAGATGTGAAGGACATGCTTTCTTCTTAACTCACAGTTAAGGGGATATTGCACTCACATAACATGGAATTTTCCCACTGAATTTTTTTAACTGGTGTAAACTTTCATTTTTTAGCCACCAGGATGAAAGATTCTGCTAGAACCTTTACCACCAGGTCCTCAGTGTCTCTGATTGGTCACGTATTTCAACTAAAGCTATTTCATTTGTGTATTTGACTACAGATTTGTTTTTAAGAGGGGAAGAAAGCATGAGAGAGAAAAAAACATATGGCATGAGAAAAACAAAATAACTTGAGCTACAATTCTGTTTTAGTTTTTATTTTGTTTTCCTGAACAGATACTAATTAATATAAAAACCTAAAAGTTAATTGTCTCAGGTACTAGAACAGCCTGGGTGAGCATCATAATCAGGATAGAAAGCCATGATAATTTACATGGTCTTTTTGGTTCTGTTAGTCTTTATTTATGTAATGTAAAAAGAGTCTGAATTTCTTACTGTTAGCCCCTGCTCATAGCAATACCCTCCTGTAGAGCACATCAGCCTAGAGTGTTAAGGGAGTCATCAAAAAAGAGTGGGAAGCCTGCACCATTTCAGGCAAAGAAAGTAATTGAACCCTTGTTCATTAACTCTAAAAATCCTTGCGGTCTGTTTTAACAGAAAATCTGATCTACATATGTTCAGAACACACCAGATTGCCTCAAGCAACTCTGATGATGAACAACTTTTTTATTAATTTTAACTGGATTCATACACACATGAATAACTGTAAATACTGAGGGACATCTGGACATGCTCAGAATAGCAATGTCTTAGGAGTTGAGGAATCTCTGAATATTACACGTGTCCTTAAATAGAAGAAATAGCATGCAGAATGAGAACAAATTCACTTCATACAATGTAAAATCCTCGGGATATTTTCAGACTTACTACTCAGCATTTTTAAGGCAGGAAAGACCCAGGACATACTGTCCTTCAGTAAATGGCTGGCCGAGCTCCTTTTATTCCTGATCCCCTGAAGCGCAGTCAGAGGGGCCATGTGTGAAGAGGTGGATCTGGTGCTAAAGAAGAACTGTAATGTCCCCAGAAACTTCAGTACAAAGCCTTAGATTGTGCACTTGTGATGTGCTTCCCAGATAAGAGCTTTCATAGCTCTCAAGAGCATTAGGCACACAAAATTAATTAGGTAGGGCATGTTTGCCTTTTATTCTGGGAGACCAAATTACCTCTTAATGAAACAGTGGATGTAAGTCAGACCAAAATTAATGTAATAATTGGTTATATGTAGTGATACACAGTGATGACTGTGCACTGATTCAACTTGAATGTCAGTTATTCAAATTTACAGGTCTTTGAGTCTGAATCAGAACTTTCTTTAGAATTATTTTGTGTTGTAGGTTTACCAGGCTCCTTGTTAGACTGGACATAGACCATATAATATGCCAGAGATAATTATAAAACTATAGATAGAAGTGAAATACACTCAGGTGTTTGGTTTTTTTGTTGTTCTCCCACCCACCCCAGTGCAGCCAGGATTTAGTACAAATGCTTTGAAAAAGCTATTGAAGACTCTTCTAGCATTCTTTGCAGGTGGTGCAGAAATCTTTGAATGATAACAATATTTTGTAGAACTATTTTTGTACCTATGATGCTCTGAAGATAAGTGATGGTGATTTTGTTGGGGGAAATAATATTTTATAGTTTTATTAGCTCCATTGATGTTGCTGGAAACCCCCATCCCTCCCATTTTCTTACAGGGTCTATGGGACATGATGTTTAGGTTAATTAAAAACAAAAACTAACAAACAAAAAAATCCAGCTATGATCTGTCCCTAGTTAGTTTTAGCTATTGCAAGTATTTCAGTAAGGGAATCCAGAAACTGTTGAGGGGTTTCTATAACCAAATTAAAGCCTTACTTCTTCCAAATATTTTTTTTCCCCTATGATACTGCAAAGCATATATAATTAAACAATGCATTCTTGCTAGGGGACTAATGTCACAGAAAATAATTAGAGCTTTTTTAGTGCATGTTACATAAATTACTGTACTTTGATACATATCAGAGTTAGTAGATAAACTCAGTTAATTTATGTGTTTTTCTTTTGGTCTACAGTGTGAACAAATTTGATTCCTATGTTTTCCACTCCCAAAGGAAATGCTTTCAGCTGTTTGTTGTTGTTGTTATTGTTTGTTTGTCTGTTTTTAAGTGTCTTAAATAATCTTAATATATTTAACTAATATAGATTGATTATTCCATTTTCCAAAAGGCTAGTGAGCAGCTGAATGACATGATTAGAACTAGTAACTGTACTTGCATAGCATCTGATTTTTTTTAATATTTAAGTACAAATATTAACCAGTTCTAACTAATATATAAAGATTAAGAGCACCAGTTTGATTATTGTCAATTACTACCCATAAATGAGCAAAACCACCATGAATCATAAGGATAAAAAAGAGTTGAGAGAACAACAGAAAATACAGTAAACATATATTTGAAACTTTTCTTTACTAAACAAATTAAGGATTTAGTGCTCACATGTCTGTATAGTGTACAATATGCAAGTATATTGTATTTATCCTCACTCAGGCCATGTAAAAATGATTGAGACTAGACATTTTCACTAGCAAAATTCATATTGTTTAAAGTTATATCTTTTCTCCTAAAGTTGTCACATAAGACCAGGAAATAATTGCCTTGAAAATAAAGCTTATTTGAATTTCAAGACTTTACCAGTTAGCTTTTGAAGAAATTAAATAATTTTGAGGAAAAGAAGAAACACTCTTCCTGTAATTTTATTAAATTATTATTCAATTAAAAGTGCTCAGATATTTTTAGATATTGTAGCTAAGGATGCATCTACTGCCTATTTAATGTTGCTATAAAACTGATTTAATTATTTAATAATTCAGTTACTTAATTAGCTAAATTAAGAAAGGAATCTAATATTGAACCCCTACAAATTACTACATTGTTCCCAAACACTAAAGGGATAAACACAACTGAGAACTTCTACTTCACAGTAGTTCAAGGATTTTTTTGGAAGAAATTAACAGATTAAGAATAATGACTCTGTGCAATCTGTGAGTGAGCATTCAAGGACCATGACATTTTGAAGGAGAAAGCTTGGATCTACCTGTAGTTTGTAAGGTGATATGGATTTTATTGTGTAATTCTCATTCTTCTCTAGACTATGACTGAGCTATTCTTTTGAGGTTGTCTGGATGAAAATGGATGCTTTAGGTCATTGACACTGATGTCAGTTGGTTGAGTTGATGGAAAGATTAGGTTTGAAGAAATAAAAATGATAGAAAAAAAGTGTTACAGATATTCTCCTTTTGTGTTTACTACACTTAATGTGTAATAGATATGACCTTTACTAAGTCATACTTATGTTTTTACTGTACACAGCATAACAGAGTCAAGATCTAGACTTGGGTAGTCACACAAAATATATGGATTATTTGAAACATATCTCACAGTACCAGAAGAGTTTATAAACATTCTTTCCATTAAAATATGAATGTGGATGTATTCCCAGCATGTGAATATTCCCAGGAATTGCAAATACATCAACATGTCAGAAGTAATTTCTCCCTTCACCTTAATATTTTCTGTTTCCTTTAGCCAACAAGTTCCCAAAACTCTGATCTGGACAGCCTGATTTAATTAACCAACTCCTTTTGTAAAATTTACTTTTTAATTTATGGATAAGTTTTTAGCTGTTATTTATTTACTTATTTTGCAACACAATCAAAATACATGGCTATGTAAGTAGCAGTGGGCACAGTTTGTGAAACTCTCTTTACTGCACAAACACTCCATATCAGTTTGCTTTTGTTAAGCTATGATTTGATTAAACAGAAAAAGAAGAGGCAGGAATATTTTTTTCTCTCCTCTCAGAAATGCTGTTTCTAGAACAATGGGAATAATCATTACAGCTGTTTACCTTGGCTAGTCACTTCTGTTCTTAAAGTCAAATGCAATGCAAAAAAACCCAAGCAAACAAAAATCCCAGAATAGTCAAATTAAAAAAAAAAATCCAACCAAAACCACACCCAAAACCCAACGAACAACCTTAAAGAAACAGCATGAGATAGTAATGAAGTTTTCCTTTGCAGAGGATTTTATAAGGAAAAACTTTTCTTATTGTGGTGGGTTAACCTTGGCTGAATGCTATATTACTATATTTAGAAATGAGTAGACTGTGTGTTTTATGTAAGTTTTTGTATATGTGTGATCAAAGTATTTTATTTTTATGATGAGGTCTATGAATTTGAGGTGACTCCGGTATATGATGGCATACCTTTTTTAACAGTCACTACTGATGCTCTACATTTGTATTTTATCTCTTCAAGTAACAGATTCATTTGGTCATTTTAAATGTATCAAAAATGTATAAGAAAAGTGCATGAAAAGATAATAATAAATCAGAAAAAAGGCATAGAACTGTCTTTAATTCAACTTTTTAAAAAATCCGTTTTTCCTATTGTCTTAAAATCTAATTAAAGTAATATGTAGCTAGTAACATATTTAACTACTTTGACCTGTTTGTTTTCTGGGTACAGTTCAGTTCCACTATACTTTTTTTCCAGTGCTTTCTGGCTAATTTTAAAGTGATATAAATTAGAAGCTCTTGTCCATCTACTAAAAATGCAACCAATACTATAACCAAGAAACAGTATTTTTTATGTATCAATGCATTTTTTCTATGTAAAGTTCTCACAAAGAGCATGTACTGGGACAAATGTAACAAATAAAGCTTAAAAAAAAAAAAAAAAAAAAAAAAGTAGGGCTCTGTTAATTTCCAATCATACACTGTCAGGTGGATAGTAGAGAAGTGTGGATGTCAGTGATCCGATCAACTTATGGTAAGCAGTGCAAAACAATATAATTTTGACAATTTGGGTGAATGTTATGTTCTCCTGTGATTTGAATACGTCTTTTCAAAACAGAGCAGAGGTTAACTGTTTTTGGGAAAGGAGTTTCTGTTTCTGTGTTTAAAGTGAGCAAGACGACAGCACTTTGAAGGAATAATCAAGGAATTTTTTAATCCTTTTCTTCCACTAGTGAATGTACGTTAGGTTGGAGTAAAGCTAAATGTCAAATCTAATGATAGGGTTATATGCACAGGAAAGGACCATTCTGAATTCCAGTTTCTACCAGGATGAAGCAATAATTTAAAATACTACAGCAGTTATTGGAACAGAAGATGAAGATCAGGACTCTGCCTTCAACATTAATGTTCTAAAAAGTGGATGAAAAGCAATTCTTATTCTTGAACTTTGGCTCAGTAAATGTGTAATTGTTTTTTACCTAATGAAATCATTTCAACAAGCCAGGGTGAGAGTGTCTTGCACATAGATAGCTCAGTTACGGGGCTAGGAAGCTTGAAATATGGGTTTAATTCATCTTAGGTCAAACAGGGGAACTGAACTTGACAATCACATATCGTGAGTCATTGGGTAAATGTGGTATACTCAGTGGTTAGGGAGGGGAGCTTTCTCTATGAGTTTTAAGAATAATGCTAAAGAGTCATAGACTTGAGCAGGATGCTTGCACCTTCTCATGCTGAGGACTAAACGCTTACAAGGATTATCAAAGACAGAATTTTAAGCGGCAGGAAAATTTTAAGGCCAATTTTAAGACCAAATTTTAAGAATTTGGTCAAGCACAAAAGGTGATATTTACGATCAGCTTTAAGAAAGTATTTCATTAAGACATGTGCAGATAGGACAAAGACACCAACATCTTTTGATAACCTCAGTACCTGATGAAATTAGTTTAATTTTTTTGTTTATTTGTTCCTCCTTAAGAAGGAGAATCTCTGTCACTTTTTGTTCTGAATGCCTCTATTGACTATCAAGATTAGTTACAGCTATGTTTTAAATAGTTTGTTTACTGACAGAGGAGAATGGATACAAGATGGACTGTACAAACTGTAAATAGTCAAAAGAAGTATCCTGGGATGATCTGTCTTTTATACTATATTTCTCATTTTTTTTTGTTTATTCTTTTATTTTTTTTTTTTTTAATCTAATAGGTTGTGGTTTTTTTTTTTTTTTTTTTGGGGGGGAATTACTAAAAGTGGTAGGATTTTAAGGAGAAGTAATTTTTAAAAAAATATAACGGGATTATAACAGGGATGATTGCTACCAGGCAATCATTTATGTACAAAATGGACACCACTCTATTACAGACCCAAAATATATGTTTAGTCACACTACATGAGCGTATTTACATTTCTACATCTTACCATTGTAAAGTGGTTTGTTAAACTTCTTATGCTGAACAAAGGGTCATTTTCTTGGAAATACCTTGGGATATAAAAGAGAGGCTAGGAGGTGAAAGTTTCAAGGTGACTGTGACATTTAAGAATCTAAGGGCAGAGTACTTTCATTTCTGGTTAAATGCCATATCTAAGTCTGATTGTCTCCTTATCTTCAGATCACCACTTAAGCAGAGTTGCTGAAGCAGTCCTCATCCAGTTGACCCTGCTGGCAACCATATTTTTTAAACCATGCTTTTTGTGTAAACATCATTTTGGCAGAAGGTATTAAATAAATCTAAATTATTCCTATTAAAAATAGTTGTAGTATACATATGAAATAAGACATGCTGGAAATCCTACTGTTGAAATACAGATGGTCCTGTCTCACAGATTTCAATTTTTAATTAATAGCGATTATATAATTTTGCTTTACTCTCTAAAGATTATTTTGGTCTGTAACAAGTGTAAATGCTGTCTCCTCAGTTTCTACAGCACTATATGCATTCATATAACAGTCTAAAAGTCTCAAAAATAGGAGATAAAAAAAATTGTGAAGAATATTAGAATAATATTAGGAGTGTGTACTTCACTCTGAAAGTTGCAATTGTATCAAAACACAAGAATGGATGCAAGTACAATATCATATAACAAAAGAATGTGGAATACCAAAGAAAAAAAAAAAAGATCAAATTGGCTTTCAGTAGTGTATAATTATTGAAAAGATTGATAGAAGACTGTACTCAGAAAACACTGACATCAGCAG
>NW_010287639.1:33824-50703 GCF_000700745.2 Antrostomus carolinensis
CAGGAAGTCAATATTAAATGCTTCAATCTAATATTTCAGTAAGTAATTGGCAAAAAATATTTTTCATTTTTATAATTTCTCCCACCTTCTGCTCTCTTGAATGTTAGTGATAGTATCAGTGGTTACTAAGGAAACAGAGATTCTTGGATTTAATTAGGACTTCTCAGGTAAAGCTCTTTAGGTTATAGGTTGTTTTTTTGGAAAAAAAAAAAAGATTTGAAAATAATGTAGCTGAAAATTAGTCTGCATATATCTTGTTATTGATAAAAGCTCCCAAACAGATTTAAAATAGCCTATAGCACTTCTGTCTCATTCATTTACTTAAAAGCAAACAAACAAAAGAAAATCCTAAACACAAACATACAATTATGAGAAAGAAAAAGGGTGAAAATAACACTGAAAATAGATGCTTCTAATTTATCCCTTATTCTGCAATATAATTTTAGAATTAAATTTAAATACATTTAAAATAACTTTTGAGGCCCATTTAAAGTCCTTGTGTGTTATAACATCGGTGAAATAGTATCTGCTTATAGCTCACTTGATATCAGTATTTCACATTTCTCTGATAGCTCAGGTTCCGAGATTTCATGTTGAATTAGTTTGTCATATTGAATAAACTTTATAAGGGGACAATTACACTGCAGCAAAATTATCTGTCAGAGGTATCCATTTCCTCCCCTTCCTGATAGGGAAGGGTTTGTATCATGAAATCAATATGGCCTTAATGAGTTCTCAGTCACTGTGGAGTTACTGAAAACTGCTTATGCTTTGTAAAGTTGACTGAAAAATCACTGACAAGAAATTTTTGGCAGGTATCAGTCCTACAGGAAACTGTTAATAACATAATGAAAAAATGTGAGAGAACAATGTTCTTAAAGGGAAGATTTTGAAATGAATTAAGGTTTTTCACTCAGGTTCTATGTGCAATATGCATGTTTTAGATGTGCACCATCAGATAAGCTGGAAAATGAGTAAAATTTCCTCTTATTTAACCCTGCATTCTTTCTTTTTGACATAATTCTTCTTAGCTGCTGAAATTAACTTCCCAGGAAATACCAAAAAAAAACCCCAACCAAAAAAAAAACCAAAACCAAACAAAAAACCCCAGAAAAAGTAAGGAGGTTTGTTGGGGTTTTTTTGTTTGTTTGTTTGTTTTCCCTTTATATTTTCTTTGTTTTCTTCTCTGATGGTTTCTTCCTGATTTTCTTCCTTTGTCACACCCTCTTCAGTCAGTTCCAATCTCAGGGTTGTACAGACAATATTGTCTCCAGTTATCTGGATTTTTTTAAGGCTAATCTCACATTCCTTTCACCAGATAGTCTCTTTTCAATGTCCCATGACTCCCTCTTTTTCAATCTTTTGCATTTACTCCTCTTGCTGCAAAGCTAACTTTAACCTCAACTTTCTCTTCGCCCTGATATCTTAATTTTGTAGTAGATGATATTGAGCACATTAATATACTAGGAAAACCCAGGAGATCAGAAACATCATGAGTAGGTCTCCTATCCAAGGAACAGACAGGGAATCTGAAATAGTACTACACTCAACATCAGCATAGTGCTCTGTTTAGTGTGTTTTGTTTTGTTTTGATTTTTTTTTTTATTTGAGTTTTGCCAAATAAACAATCTAGAAATGCAAATGAGCTTTCCTGGATGGGAAGAGAATACAATAGTTTATTTGCATCATTCATGCATCCATATATTCTACCATGGCTATATAATTTAATGCAATTAATTTGTTATTTGTCTTGATAAACTGCTAGGGTTAGACTGTGTGTGATCTCATAAACTTATATAGAAATTTCTTCCAATGAAGTGCATTCCTATTTCTCAAGGAATTTTGAAACAGTTCTTTTAAGATCTGATGCTGTCAGTATATGGCAATATACTGCTCAGAATGCAAATAATATTACCAGTTCAGAATAAATAAGAGATTAATTAAGACAGGATATGGATAAGTAAACAGTAAATTATTGTAGCTGGAGGCCAGTGTGGTTTATGCCTTTGATTTTACCAGAGGAATTAATTTTACATGAGGATTCTGATGGTGAGTGCAAATGGTTAAGTTTAGTTAGGCATCAATTCATAGCACTCCTACCACATATTGGGTGTGCTGATTTTATTTGTTACTGAGTTGATAACATCAGTAAAAAAATGGGCCTTCTAGAATGCTGATCCCTTACTAATACTGAGGAATAAGTTGTTCACAGTAGTCACCATTAATATTATTTTGTGCAACAAATGAATAATTTCTGACTATATCCTGTTCAAGGTCTAGCAAGAATATTCCTAATGCAATGATAACGCGTCATTAGTTAGATATATTGACATCACTGGTGGTATAACAGTCCTGAAAATATATAATAATTTTGAATAGCAAAGACAATTTTAGAACTGAGTTTACTCAAATAGTGGTCAGAAACACACCTTTTTTTTTTTTTTTTAAATTCTGCTAGTAATTGTAATACAGCTTCACCTTTATAATATTCTTACTTAAAAACAAAAAAAAAACCCAAACCAAACCAAACCAAAACAAAACAAGAAGAACAAACCTATAAATTCACAAAATTTATTGTCATTTGCCTGTGGACATAAGCGGAAATATATACATTTTCTGAAACTTCTATAGTATTATTAAAATAAATACTTGCCTAGCACTCCAATTTACAAAAAATCAAATATCATCTCAAGTTCTGCTAAGCTTGTTGGTTTTTATTTTTTTAAGTACTTTTAACTTTTAATTTCAAAATTGTCATGTAAATGCTCAGTATTTTTACAGTGATGACAGAATTGTCTCAGATTCTTTTTTTTTTTTTTGCTGCAGCAGAATATTCACAGTTTAAAATGGCTGATGGACTCTAGTTAACGAACATATCAAGGTAAAATGGTTTATTATTGTTGATTTTTTTTATTTGCAACTTCAGTTAAATTGGAAAAAAAAATTATATTACAGATACTTTTAAGTTTAGTCAGCTTAAATGCTTTTGAAATTATACCTAGACATTTGGAAATATTTGGGAACTTGTTGAATGAAATTAATAACTGAGAATATAAGAATTCTGGGCCAGAAGTATTAACCAAATTACTGTGCTCTCATCATGTATATTATAATAATGGTCATAACAGATCACTGGATTGCAGAAAGGACAGTATAGTGTCACATAAATGAGCCACTCAAATAAATGTGTGGCTTAGTATGATCACAGCTGAAGGGTGTAGAACCACAGATTAATCAGATTGTGGTCTGGCCAAGGTGCTTCTTCCCAACTCCCTCCCAATAGTCAACCCAAAAATCAATTTACAATTTGTTATTTTGAATGATAAATAAAGGCAACTTGAATGATATGTTTATCATATTACTTGTCAGTGTCCCCTTAAGAGATACACTGTATAATTTTACCTGTTAGATTTGGCTGGAGCTTCAAATTCTTGGTTTTGCACCTTATTAATAGAGCTGATATTTTGTCAAAATAATAAAACTATGGATGTCTAATATTATGACCACAGAGCATAATCTTTTGATATAAAACATGATCTATATCTGCATCTAGTTGGTTCACTTTTACAAGTTTTCTTGAAGGCAATTGAGATCACACAAAATTTAAATAGTCTTCCCTGCTCTTTGAACAGTAAAGGGATAAAGATTAAAAAAACAAATAAACAAAAAAGCCCCCACAAAATAATAAAAACCCCCCAAACCAAACCAAAAACCATTTAAATAAGTTACACTGCTTTGATTAGAAGTTGAAAGATAAAATCAGCCACCTCATGCACCTATAGGACTGGTAAAATGAAAGCTAGTACTTCTTATATGGTGTGGTTTTACAAAGATTTGTATAATTTTTAAATGCTGCTCAAGGATTGTCAGTATGTAATTTGTACTCTGTTTAATGAT
The DNA here is from genome assembly GCF_000700745.2 of Antrostomus carolinensis. NCBI lineage: Eukaryota > Metazoa > Chordata > Aves > Caprimulgiformes > Caprimulgidae > Antrostomus > Antrostomus carolinensis. The sequence goes on from NW_010287639.1 coordinate 37,722, forward strand.
TGCACTACAACATGAGTGGAAAGAAATATTATCTGCACATTATATGTAACAGCTTCTCCAGAGATCAGGGATCAGGATGCATGTAGATATTTCAGTACCAGCTACTCTTTATCAAAGATGGACTGCTCCATATAGCTTTCAGAAAGGAAATTTATGAGGTTCTTTAATAACTCCTTCAGTAGTGCAAGACCTTATAATGTAAATTATCCTGTAACACTTCATTCTACATGCACAGAATAATTCAATTTGCTGAGTGATAGAAGAGTGTACAAGATACAGGAGAAATAATCTAATTCTTGCACTCTTACTTGCAAGTATAGTAATTACCTGGGTTGAAACCTTGACCCTTGTTATTTGTCGGTCCTTGAAAATGACTATGACTGAGTAACACTCCTCCTGCAATTGAATGTAACCTACAGTTTAATAATGTTTCCTGCTGTCAAGCAGTAAATACTCTGGCAGTTTTTGATGTTTTACAAGTCAAATTAATAGAACTGACCTAAAATACTCCAGTAAATAACATGCATTACAATTTATCTTCCTCTACAATGAAACTCGGATATTATCAAAATAATTTAAAAATACAATTAAAATACTTATTGTTTTATATGCACAGTTAATATTTTAGGACTATAAAACACATCTTTATGTTATTCTATTACATTTATATATAATATATAAAAGTATATATATATAATAAGGGATTATTTTCCTATGTGTCAGATAATAAAGTAGATCACACCATCATGTATTTATCTTAGACTCTTTAAATCAGTCAACAGTCATAACTGTAAGTATATGCATTATTTATGTTGGAGGGTAAGATTATAAATAAAAAATACTAAACAATATGTAGGATAGTTGGTTTTATATTTTTTAATTCTCTTTCATGAAATGAAATCTCAGTCAGCTTTTGCTTGTGCTGAAATAATATACTACTGGCCTTAGTACACGTATGCAATCAATGAATTGGAACTCACATTTAAAAAAGGAAAAAATAAATCGGGTAATATGGCAGGCAAGCTGGGAAAGGCAGAATTATACTGATATATGGGATCACCACTGAACATAATTTGAAAAATATCAAATATTGCTTGCTTACTTTACACAAATACTACATCATTGTAAAATTATGAAAGACTCAGAGTCATAATTTCTCACATAAACTTGAATAAATCAGTAATTAAAATGAAATTTACATTGCTCAACATAAATACCTAGTTTAGAAAAAATGAAACAATCACAATGTTTTAACAAGTATATTTGATAGGGTATTATCCCATATAATTGGTTTTCATTCAATAGTTCTGAATGATAATTAAAAAAATGATTAATTGAACTCTACTAGTTGCAATTAAATTTTAATCAGCAAAAGGTATTTGTATCAGTAGTGTTTGCCTTAATCAGGAAATTGTTCAATACATTTCTTTTGTATGAGGATCAGGGCATATGAAACAATAATACCATTAAACAAATACCATTAAAAATCTTGAGTGAGTGTCAACAGAAAGTATTATTGTATGTGGGAAAAAATGCTAGGGTGTTTCTTGTTGGTTTATTTGGTTTGTTTTGGATGTGATTGTGACCTCTTGCCACAGAGGAGAGGAACCCCAGAAGAGGACTGTCATTGGTGGACTCCTGCTGCTTCCCGCATAACTTCTTCTCTATCCCTGTTTTTTTGCAAGATGACCTTGAAGTGGATATATACTATCAGCAGAGGACCATGGTAATAAAGCTTTGTGTATATCAACTTACCTCCATGTGATAGTTTCACTGGGCTAGCCCTTGGCCAGCAGCCAACACAGCCATTCACCCACTTCCCCCCCACACCCCCAGGAGATAGGGGAGAGGATCGGGGGGCAAGGATAAGGAGGCTTGTAGGTTGAGATAAGAACAGTTTAATAATAGAAATAAAAGAAAATTTAAAATAACACTAATAATAAAATAGTAGTGATAATGATAACAGTAACAAAATATACAAAAGAGTGATACACAGTGCAATTGCTCACCACCCTAACCAAGCCCGGCCCATTTCCTGATAACAGTCTTGGAGGAGTGACAATCTCAAACTGAAACCGCAGTCCCGGAAGAGCAAAAACTTGAGTGAAAGTCAGAGAGAGCAAAAGAGGATGAGACTCTCACTAATATACTGGACATGACGTGATATGATATGGAATATCATATTGTCATATCCAAATGCCAATTTAGCTTATTAATTTAAATATTCCTCGGCCCCTTAGATCTTGCACTTGTAGACTAACAGAACACAAAGTCCTTCACTTCCAAGAACAAAAATACGAACACCAGTATGTTATCAGTGTCTCTCTCATGACAAGTCCCAGGCTGAAAAGCAAAACATAGCACTATTCTAGCTACTGAAAAAGAAACCCAGCTCTGTTTCAGCTAAAAACCCAGGACACTACAATGTTACTATTTATTAATGTTTTGATGTGTTGCAGTATGGAACTTGTACTGGAATTGTATAAATCAGAGTAGAACAGGCAGAATTCAGCACTACTGACAATGTCTTCAACAGTAATGAAGAGCTATAAAAATAACCAGAGGCATGCAAATAGAAAAGCAAGTTCAACTTGTTAAAAAGAGTTAAAAAGTTTGTATTCAGGGTCAGTTTTCAGAAATGATGGAAAAGACTGCTTCTCAGGATTGCTTCTCTCCGCACTTTTTATGTTTTTCTTGAACATGGATAAACAGTAGCTTTTATTTCTAGAACTAAGGCAAATCAAAGCATAAGTGTGGAGGAATTGTGATTATTCTTTGTTTTATGATTAAAAAGTCACAAAACAGAGTTATGGCTGAGCTGTAAGAGAGAACAAGTGTTTTAGCTTCTCTGCTCAGTTTATTCTAGGTGATAACCTCTCCCAATAACTTTCATTTCTTTCAAAGGCAGAATGAGAAGTATGATCTTCATGTGACAAACTCAAGAAGCTGGTGTTTAGGTTCTGTATACTAGATGATCTTTAAGGTCCCTTCCAATCCAAACCATTCTATGATTCTATGATTCTATGATTCTATGTATAAAAAAATGACAATCAGTTATTGGATTATTTGCGATATATTGTCTACAATGCTGCTGAAGTTTATTTAATGAATAAGTTTGTATTTTGTTGACATTTGAGTGTTTTACTGGTTTCTCTAATGGATGTTTCTGACCCTTCCACATCTCCTGAGACAGTGGGAATTTCATTGTGGCATGAAAGGAAAAAAGATTTTACTCTTCAATTTCAACTTTATGATCACTAAGGTTCTTTCAGCTCCTCTGTCTGCATCCTGTTACAGTTGTTATTTATAGGTCTTCCAAAATGGTGGCAGCCTTTTCGTATTTCTATAAGAAATAAAAAGAGCGGCTATGTTCTGAGTTATTCTTTCATGTCATGGTGCTTCGAACAGTAGAGGTGTAAAGCATTTAAGTGCTTAAAACAACAATTTCCTTTTCCCCCACTGCCTTGCACTCTTTCTCTTTTCCTTTCCCTCTCCCTCAGTAAAATCCAACACTACCATTCATGACCTATTTAGCCAGAGGTTATAGGCTATGTTTTAGCCATAGGTGAAATATGACCCAGAGCAAACATTGCAGTTCACATTTACATTCTTTCATGACTATCAGTCATGATGAATGGTGCAAGATTAAATTTTTTGGAGATGTAGACATGATTGTACTGAGATAATATTATTTTCAATTGCTGTGAAAATCTTTGTTATGATAACATGTTTATGACATTCCACATTCTTTGCAATAACTTTCAAAAGTGTTATATAGTCCTTGAAAGGTAATAGTAAACAGAATTACTTTTGATTTTGTTAGCTTTTAGAAATTTCATTTGCTAGTGACAATTTTTCATGATTATAGTGTTAGTAATCAGTAAGCAAATAGAACAACAGACAGGCAACAAAATGCAGAATATTGAAAAAGATTAAAGTAGTAAGGCTGCAGATAGTGTAGTCTCCCTTGAATTTTAAAATTTAAGACTAAATTCTCATGATTAAGGCTACTCTCCTGTGAATGTTTTACCTGTGCTTAACATCATGCATAGAGATGCCTTATTTGAGAAAAAAAAATGATTGTTCTTGTATCTTGGTGTTCTTTTTCTTTGCTTTCTTTCCCATGCATGTAGCATTTTGGAAAGTAAAAATATATTATGAACTTGTACTCTGGTTATAGACCCATTCAACAGAGCCAGAGGGGACTTACTGAATTCCTTTAGGCATTTTGCATTGAACACCTACTCATGCATGAGTATTAATCTCAGTTTTCCAGGGCTGAAATACAGAAAACTGTGTAGCTCCATCCCTGTAAAAGATATTTATGACTTCTGTAAACTGTTAGGATATGACTGAGTATAGTACAATATCAAATGAAAAATGAATCTTCATACTAATTCTGTTGGAGCCAAGAAAGTACTTGTTTGAAGTACGAAATTGCTGATGTTTCTGTCTTTTTAAGTATAATTCAAAATTTTTTCTCCGTTCTGTTGCGAGATCAGAAGTTTCCTAGAATTTTAAGTGTCTATGTATATCATTAATGCAATTATAGCCTACTAAGTTGATATAAGTCATAATTTTTGATGCTTCTGTAGCATCAGTCCTTCATGTCTGATACTTGCTGGCACAGTGTTTTACAATGGGGAGATAGGGAATTCAGAACAGAATTTAGCACATCACTTATCATTATTAAAGTGAGATTTTATGCAACAGTGTGATATGAGGGCTGCTTTAGCAAATGGTAGCAATGTTCTGCTGAAGACATAATTAATGGCTGTGCTAAAATCCCTGGGGTGTTAGTATCAGTGTCTTGGTACTACATGCTATCTTGTTCATGATATTTATTGATCTTTTGTCTTTCATTTGCTTTTTGTAACCAGGACTTCTACTCTGTAGCTGCAAGTTACTTTGAGTAGTTGTTCATTTACCTTGGTCTTATGTAACAGAAATTTATTGTGAGCTGTTTTATGGCTTTTGCTTGTTGAAGTGGAATACAGATAATGCAATCTTGTAAAGCACTTGGTTTCACTTGCTAAACTTTGACATAAGTCGCTAGAGCTGTAAGGTTTTGGGTTTTGCTTTGGCTTTTTTTAAGGATTTGCTCAACTTTTGATATTACAAGAGTGATGCTCTCCAAATATATAATTTTAATGATGAAGTTGATGAGTGGGAAAGGCTTAATGGGAAAAGTAAAAAAAAAAAAAAAAAAATTGAGTGTAGAAGCTTGAAAGTCCTTCTTCTGTCATGTCACTAGTTTGGTTGCCAAGGTAAATTTTCTATTTTCTACTGCTGAGTGTTTTAATGGTCGAAGTAAAAGTATGTAACAGTGATTTGAAACACACATGGAAGATCAACAAATATATTTGTTGCCTTTTTGCTTCTCTAGATCTGTAGATGATCAATGATGACATGTGATCACATCAACTACAACTGGATTTAAATCAAGTTTGCAATACAAGACATTATCCTGAAAGGTTGATCCAAGTCCCTTGGGGAGGGAGAAAAAAAATAAAAACGCTATTCTTTCTATTAAAATAATATGGCATTTTCAATTGACCAACAATGTGAACGTTTCCCTAAAATGTCAGTATGTATTGCATTCAGTTACTTTCTGCTGTGCTTACCAAAAGATTAACAAACTCACTATAGTTAGTTGTAATAGAGAGGACTCAGATGTCCATCCTAATGATGTTTGGATATCAGATTTTTTACTAAACCTGTGTAAACTGATGTGTAGTATAAAAAGTCAATGCTGATGGCAAAGAAGTTGTTATCTACCAACTTTGATACTTTGAGAGGTTGGCAAAGAAGTTGTTATTTACCAACTTTGATACTTTGAGAGGTAGTCCAGTTTTATCCTGCAATGCAAAGTAGACATGATGCATATTGCAAACTGTCCTGTATACCAATGTAAGTATTCATTGCTGGTTATCATCATAAAATGAATATTAATTCATACCTATAATTAAATATGCTCGTAAATATTTCCAGAAATTGACTCTAAAATTGAGTTTAGGATGTAGAACAGATTCAAAATCCATTTTTCTGTTGGGGTAAATTTTCATGGCTTCATAGCTTCATTGGTGTTGTGTTGGATAATCTGATGTAATTGGGATGAAAGTCAGTCATGTTCTTGGCCATTAAAAATTCAACCAGCTATTTTAGTGTTTAAATAGGAGCTGTATTTCATTCAGTGTTATAGAATTTAGGTCATTTAATGCAGTGATGTAGAACTTATATTTTTTAATTTCTGTTAGGCATCATCAACTTTACTGAAAAGCAAAAATAATAATAATTTGGTTAAGATGGCCTCCAGGTTAAAAGCAAACCCAAAGCTGAAAAACTCCCAAACTACACAAAGACAGACTGCTGTGCTGATAAATGTTTACACCACTCTCTTAAGTGCAAATTACTTGATTTTGTAGGAGGTCACATCCCTTGTTCAGTGATTGAATGAATTCCCTGAATGTACCCAGCATGACTTGAGGGCAGCAACATAAATTGCAAAGCAGGTTATAAATCTTTATCACTGACTGCGAAGATTATTTTTTGGTTTAATTTTGGTCACATTTATGATGATAATTTATTTAGACGATGGAGTGCTTTGATGATGGTTACCTGTGGAGAATCAGAGTCACTTTTGCTTCAGTTGACATTAATTGTTTCATAGCTTTATAATTTTACATAATTTTGACACTTAATATAATTATATAATTTTGAAGATTATTAGAATAAAATAAATAAGATAAAAATATCTTTAATTTCTAAGTGTTATAAATTAATATCTCTGTCCCTTCTGCATGGAATCCTTCTGAAAACTCGTAATTAATTCTCATATGGTTTAATATGTCTGTCTTATTCAACAGTTGTGAATACCAATAGTCTAAATATACAGTTATTATACAGTTTTTAGTTGTATCAATTTCAATGAAACTATAAGAAATAACAAATTGAAATACAGTTATTAGCTACTAACATCTATTTATTTCAGGCTGATTTAACAGCTATTTTTTCTTTCTTAGAATTGCTGATTTGTAGGGAATCAAAGTGGGGAAACTGACATTCACAAAAGCTAATGTTCACCTAGGAATAGTAGGCTCCTTCTACAGTTGGGAAAAGAATCCCTCCAAGAGAGGACAGAGTACTTAAATTCCTGGTTTGCAGTATACTTCAAAAGAAACTCTTTGTGCCTATATCACAAATCCAGGTAGATTAATCTCACTAGGTTAAATCACTGCTCCTGAATATCTCACTCACATCAGTTCACTGATGATATCAATTTTCTTACCCATTTATGAAGAAGAGGCCAATTCCCATTATACATTAAAAATAATCAATAGCTTATGATTCTTTCATGGGACTAAAAGTAAAAATATATGTGCATAAATTACACAGTATCACAATACAAAGAAATACTGCAGTACTTTTAACCCATTGAACAAGAGATCAAAAACTGGGTTTGACTTGATCGTGGCTGAGGACTGTGATTTCTGTTCTCACTAACTCCTCTGGAGACTCTGCCACATGGGGGACTCTAACAACCTCATGATCTCGAGCTCTTCTGAGACATAGAACAGTCTCCCTTTTATTGATGGGTACCCTAATAACAGAGGATGCAGAGAAGGCAGAGCTATTGAATGCCTTCTTTGCTTCAGTCTATACTGCTAGCCCTCAAGAATTCCAGACTCTGGAGGTAAAAGAGGAAGTCTTAAGAGAAGAAGATTTTCCTTTGGTCAGACAGGATTGGGTTAGGGACCATTTAGCCAAACTTGACACCCACAAATCAATGGGCCCTGATGGGATGCACCCTCAAGTGCCGAGGGAGCTGGTGGATGCTGTTGCAGAACCACTCTCCATCATCTTTGAAAGGTCATGGAGGAGGGAAGAGGTGCCTGAGGACTGGAGGAAAGCCAATGTCACTCCAGTCATCAGAAAGGGCAAGAAAGAGGACCTGGGAAACTACAGGCCAGTCAGCCTTACTGCCAACCCTGGGAAGGTGATGGAACGGTTCATTCTGGAGGCCATCTCTAAGCATGTAGAGGAAAATAAGGTTATCAGGAATAGTCAACATGAATTCGCTAAGGGGAGATCATGTTTGACCAATTTGATAGCCTTTTATGATGGCACGACTGGCTTGGTGGATGAGGAGAGAGCAGTGGATGTTGTCTGCCTTGACTTCAGCAAGGCTTTTGACACTGTCTCCCATAGCATCCTCATAGGTAAGCTTAGGAAGTGTAGGTTAGATGAGGGGACAGTGAAGTGGGTGAAGAACTGGCTTGATGGCAGAGCTCAGAGGGTTTAAATCAGTGGTGCAGAGTCTCGTTAGCATCCTATTGTTAGTGGTTTTCCTCAGGGGTTAATACTTGCTCCAGTCTCATTCAATATATTAATCAGGGACTTGGAAAGCTGTGCTGCCATTCAGCGGGATCTGGATAGTCTGGAGAGTTGGACAGAAGGAACCTGCTGAAGCTCAATAAGGCAAGTGTAGGGTCCTGCACCTGGGGATGAATAACCACAGGCACCAGTACAGGTTGGGGGCTGACCTGCTGGAATGCAGCCCTGCAGAGAAGGACCTAGGAGTACTGGTGACTGACCAGTTGACCATGAGTCAACAATATGCCTTTGTGGCTGAGAAAGTCAATGGTACCCTGGGGTGCATTGAGTGTGACCAGCAGGTCAATGGAAGTTCTTCTCCCCCTCTACTCTGCCCTGGTGAGGCCACATCTGGAGTATAGTGTCCAGTTCTGGGCCCCTCATTTCAAGAGAGACAGGGAACTTCTGGAGAGAGTTCAACAGAGGGCTACGAAAATGATTAAGAGGCTGGAGCATCTTCCATATGAGGAAAGACTGAGAGAGCTGGGTCTGTTTAGCCTGCAGAAGAGAAGATTGAGAGGTGATCTTATCAATGATTATAAATATCTAAAGGGTGGGTGTCAAGAGGATGGGACCAGAGTCTTCAGCGGTGGCCAGCAATAGGACAAGGGTCAACAGGCACAAGCTGGAACACAGGAGGTTCCACTTAAACATGAGGAAAAACTTCTTTACTGTGAGGTTGACAGAGCCCTTGAACAGGCTGCCCAGAGAGGTTGTGGAGTCTTCTTCTCTGGAGATATTCAAAACCCACCTGGATGCAGTCCTGTGCAACTTGCTCTAGGTGAACCTGCTTTGGCAGGGGGGGTGGGCTAGGGGATCTCCTGAGGGCCCTTCCCACCCCTACCCTTCTGTGATTCTGTAATGAATGATTTTATTGCAGAATAATAAATACATTACCATAGGGTGTATATAAATTCATTTCTGTCCAAAAGAGAACTAACAGAAAGCACTAATGTGATCCTATGGATTTAAAAAAAAAAAAAAAAAATCTTCCTTATTTCTTTCAAAAAGGTAGGGACTCTGTCTCAGACATATTTCTCACTGGTAGCAGGAGATTTTGTATGGATATGTACACAGATCTGAAAAATATGAAAAAATCAAAGAGTGAATGATGATATGAATTCCTTTTCCAACAGAAATGCGGGAATGGAAGTGGGCATAGAAATAGAACAGAGAAGGAACAAAAAGAAAGGCAGAATATGGCTACTATTTTGCTGCGGTATTAGGTAGAAATGTCTAGAGATGTGTTACTTCATATTAGATTTGGAAATGAGTTTTTTTTTCTATGAAAGGAACCAAATTATTTTGTGTTTAAACTGACATTTCTGCATGTCTGTCTTTTTTTTTTTTTCTTCTTTTTTTTCTCTCTCCTGTTCCTTTAATTCCCTTGTCTTTGATGAAATTGTTGTTTTAACTTAAATGTGGCTGCCCTTTGAAAATACAGGTTACTGATTTTGTATGTATTCGCAGAAGCTAAAGCATCTTTAGGAGCAGACATAAAATGCAATGAAAACTGAGCCCACAGACATACTTTTCGGGTCAGTGTCCAAAGTAGGGGAAATATTTGGATTAACAAATATATGAGTAATAGTCACATAGACTCCTGTAAAAGGTGAAAGATGAGGGATAGACACATTATCAGAGTTATTTCAGCAGTTTTCACTGCAATGGCTTTACTGAGGACACACTTTCTGAAAAGGCAGGACCATGTTTTATGGATTGCTTATAAAATCATAGAATCATAGAATGGTTTGGGTTGGAAAGGACCTTAAAGACCATCTAGTTCCAATCCCCCTGACATCAGCAGGGACACCTTCCACTCGACCAGGTTGCTCAAAGCCTCATCTACTCTGACCCTGAACACTTCCAGAGAGCAGACATCCACAACTTCTTTGGGCAACCTCTTCCAGTGTTTCAACACCCTCAAGGTAAAGAATTTCTTCCTAATCTAAATCTACCCTATAAGGTCTCCCCAAAGCCTTCTCTTCTCCAGGCTGAACAGCCCCAACTGTCTCAGCCTGTCCTCATAGGAAAGGTCCTCCAGCTCTCTGATCATCCTCGTGGCCATCCTCTGGACTCACTCCAGGAAGTCCATGTCCTTCTTATGTTAGGGCCCCAGAACTGGACACAGTACTCCAGGTGTAGTCTCACAAGAGCAGAGCAGAGAGGGAGAATCACCTCCCTCAACCTGCTGGCCATGCTTCTCTTGACGTAGTCCAGGATATGGCTGGCCTTCTATGCTACAAGTAAACATTGTTGGCTCATGTTGAGCTTCTCACCCTCTAGTACCCCCAAGTCCTTCTCCTCAGGGCTGATTTTGATCCATTCTCAACCCAGCCTGTATTTCTGCTTGGGATTACCCTGACACAGGTGCAGGACCTTGCACTTGGCTGTGTTGAACTTCACGGACCTGCCTCTCAAGCTTGTCAAGGTCCCTCTGGATGGCATCCCTTCCCTCCAGCGTGTTGACCACGCTGGAGGGAAGCAGCTTTGTATCATCAGCAAAGCTGCTGAGGGTGAACTAAATCCCACTGTCCATGTCGCCGAGAAAGATTTGAACAGCGCTGGTCCCAATACCAGCCCCTGAGGGATGCCACTCATCACTGGCATCCACTTGGACATCGAGCCATTGACTGCAACTCTTTAAGTGTGACCATCCAGCCAATTTCTTATCCACTGAGTGGTCCATGCATCTAGTCCATGTGTCTCCAACTTAGAGACAAGGATTTCTTCCTAATCTAAATGTCATGTGGGATGTCATGTGGGACAGTGTCAAATGCCTTGCACAAGTCGAGGTAGTTGGCATCAGTTGCTCTTCCCTTATCCACCAACGCTGTAACTCCATCATAGAAAGCCACCATATTGGTCAGGCACGATTTGCCCTTGGTGAAGCCATGTTGTCTGTCACCAATCACCTTCTCACTTCCCATGTGCCTTAGCATAGTTTCCAGAAGTATTTGCTACATAATCTTGCCAGGCACAGAGGTAAGACTGACTGGCCTGTAGTTCCCCAGATCTTCCTTGTTCCCCTTTTTAAAAGTAGGTGTTGTGTTACTGTCCTGGTTTTGCTAGGATAGAGTTAATTTTCTTAGTAGCTAGAATAGCTGTGGTTTAGTTTCAGTATGGGGTTTGTTATGGGAAGAATATTGATAAAATACTAATGTTATTAGTTACTTCTGGAGCTCAAGGCCACCATGTTTGGCTGGTTCACAGCTGCATTAGGACTGGGAGGGAGAAGCATAGTATTTAACAAAACCCAAAATTGGCATTTGAATATGCCATTGAAATTTACCATATCATATTTTTTGCGGTATTGCTAAACCACTCTATCATCTTTAAAAGGTCCTGGACAATGGGGGAGGGGCCTGAAGACTGAAGGATAGCCAATGTCACTTCAGTCTTCAAAAAGGGCAAGAAGGAGGATCCAGGCAACTACAGGCCAGTCAGCTTCACTCCCATCCCTGGGAAGTTGATGGAACAGCTCATTCTTGATACCATCTCTAAGCAGCTGGAAGAAAAGGTTATGAAAAGTAGTCGACATGGTTTCACTAAGGGGAAATCATGCTTGACCAATATAATAGAATCACATAGAATCACAGAATGTTAGGGATTGGAAGGGACCTCGAAAGATCATCTAGTCCAATCTCCCTGCCGGAGCAGGAACACCTAGATGAGATTACACAGGAAGGCATCCAGGTGGATCTTGAATGTCTCCAGAGAAGGAGACCCCACAACCATCCTGGGCAACCTGTTCCAGTGCTCTGTCACCCTCACCATAAAGAAAGTTCTTCTCAAGTTTAAGCTGAACCTCCTGTGTTCCAACTTACACCCATTGCCCCTTGTCTTATCATTGGTTGTCACTGAGAAGGGTCTAACTCCATCCTCGTGACACTCACCCTTTATATATTTATAAACATTAAGGAGGTCATGCCTCAGTCTCCTCTTCTCCAAGCCAAAGGGACCCAGCTCCCTCAGCCTTTCCTCATAAGGGAGATGCTCCACCCCCTTAATCATCTTCATGGCTCTGTGATGGACTCTCTCAAGCAGTTCCCTGTCCTTCTTGAACTGTGGGGCCCAGAACTGGACACAATATTCCAGATGTGGTCTCACCAGGGCAGAGTAGAGGGGGAAGAGAACCTCTCTTGACTTACTAGCCACACCCCTTCTAATACACCCCAGGATGCCATTGGCCTTCCTGGCCACAAGGGCTGGCTCATGGTCATCCTGCTGTCCACCAGGACTCCCACTGCCCCTACACTGCTCTCTAATAGGTCATTCCCCAACTTATACTGGAACCCAGGGCTGTTCCTGCCCAGATGCAAGAGACTAATAGCCTTCCATGATGTTTGCAGTTGGGTAGATGAAAGGAAAGCAGTGGATATTGTCTACCTTCCAGCAAGGCTTTTGATACCGTATCCCACAACATCCTTGTAGCAAAACTTAGAAGGTATGGGATAGATGAGTGGACAGTGAGGTGGACTGAGAACTGGCTGACTGGCAGAACTCAGAAGGTTGTGATCAGTGGTGCAGAATCTAGTTGGATGCCTGTAACTAGCGGTGCTTCCCAGGGGCTGGTACTGGGTCTGTTCTTGTTTAACATCTTCATCAA
>NW_010287640.1:0-7702 GCF_000700745.2 Antrostomus carolinensis
TACACAGCCCCCCCTCCCCTTGGCAGTTAAATGACATCTTTAGATTACATGCCAAAATGAATAAAAATCAGTCTTTAGATATTGTGTTCTAGTCCTATATTTTCATTATATGTATGGGGGAGTGGGGGAACACAAAACAAATCTGGAAAAAAACATAAGACATTTTATTGAATTGAAACAACCTTTCAAAGCCCGGTACTTGAATGTGACAGAAATTTCATCCCATGGCTTGTTCCTAAACCCAGAAATAAATGGAGAATCATATACAATTCAGGATAGGGATTCTGTTCCTTTTCATTAGTCCTTCTGTAGCAAGAAAATATGATGAAGGCAGACAGTAGAAATTCAAGAGCAGAAAGATCAAAACAACCCTATCTTTATTTTCTCCGCACCTTGCAGAAAGCTAAAATGCTAACATGTTGGATGGAATTGCTCACTCTGACATATGTAGTGTGTCGACGGAATGCTAATCACATTTTCCTAGAAAACTGGTGGACACGGAATTTCTTAGACTTGTAACCATAAATTCTAGTTACTTGCTGACATCTGTGGAGTTTTGTTTTGTGTTGGTTTTTATTTTTTTTTTAATTTGGGGGGGGGGGCAGTCTGATTTCATGTATGCTGCTTTTCTAGTAAAAACCATCTAAGTAGCCACACATGGGAACATAAGTTCAAACAATATTAGTGAGTTTTGTATGGACTATTTCCAGCTTACCCATAGAGCAATTCCTCTGGACAAGATACTCTGTTTCCAATATTGGTAAAGAAAATGAACAGAAAGTAATTATATCTTTTTGTATTTTGTTTTTCCTCTGTGGAATATGTCTGGAAAGACAGGGAAGGCTTGACCCTGAGGTTCATGCTGGCCCAAAGTTGTAGATCATGAGACTGAACTCCTTAGAAGACAACTGCCTGGAGCAGGCAAGAAATATTTCCCACAGTTTTGTGAAAAACCTTTTTATGAATGCTGTGTGAATATTTTTCTGCCATATTGATTTCACTGATCTGGTTTTGAAAGATTATGTCCGTGGTTGTTGTATAAAAGGATGGAGGTAAATTTTATCTCCTTCCATACCCCTTTAGGGGGATCTCTGTAGCTATCTGAACAGCGGGAGTAGCAGCCAAGTGCCCAGCCTTTCATCTTTGAGTCTCCAGAGAGTCTTGACTATTTGTCTTGAATATAGACTTCACTAAAATCAACTATATCTTTGTCACCTCCAGGCTGGGCCGTAATGTACTTTCTGCAGAGCTTATTGCATGGTGAACGTTAAATTAGAACTCTATAAATGTAATTTGCTTCCAGTGCTTCATTTGCTTCCAAGTGTAATTCTTGGTATTGATTTTAACTTATATTTAACTTTTACGGTGGTAGTCACGCGTACTTAAGAGGCTGCTACTTCTTCACTGCTGTGAAGCCTGACCTGAGTATTAGATTTTAGCCATCAGAGAAAGAAATATTCCTTTTCTTTGGAAGACATGTAAAGTATTAACCTAGTAGAAACCATATTTAAAAGCTTTCAAGACATTCTGCAGAGCGTGTCTTCTGATGTTTGTGTAGTGGGACTGGAGAACAGCTGTAGATCGGCAGCTATTACTGGTCTGATCTAACATTTATTTATTTATTCATTTTTCAAACTTAGGTTTTATTCTTGAGAAGTGTCTTCTAATATGTTTTCTCATGAATACACATGTATTTTGCAACACACTGGAGACATCAGACAAAATCCAGCACTGTTTTTTATTGATTCTCAGTCATTGTTCTTAGTGATAGCAGTATCAAGAGAGCAATTGTACTGAGGTCTGCAAGTACTCTTTGATGACTGTCATCCATGGGCTTTAGCTTTTCTAGAAAATTTTGGAAGTTTCTTCATACTGCAAATGCTTCTGCTTTGGTTTTCCTCTTAACTTTTTTTTTTTTTTTTAAATTTCATGTTAACATTATACAGACTAGTTTGATTTTGATAAGAGCTCCTACAGATAGTTTGTACATAGCTGACTCCACTCAATGACTTTTTGTGTAATCATCTTTTTCAAACTAAAATTTAATTTTCTATTTTCAATATGCAGACAACGGTGTGACCTTTAGGTGCCATCTGGTGTTGAGCTTCAGCTCCAGCAGAAAAGTAGAGCGAATAAAGGGTCCAGATTCCCTTTGGCTTTCTGGTCCACAAGAAAGGATCTAGTAACCCTTCAGTCACGTAAAATGTATGGATGCGGCAAATATGTGGTACCCTCATGCACAGAATAAGAGCAGTCATTCTTCATTCAGTCATCTCTACTTGCTATCAGTCAAGAAATTCCAGTTTTTATTTTGAACTTTCCTTGGGTTTTCTGCAATGTATGACTCTCATGAGAACAGTCAGACCTTCAAACTCCCTGGTAGTTGAATTTTTAAATGATATATGTACTTGAAGTTAAGTTATTACCAGCTGGTAAATGTTTTAAATTTTTTCATTAATTTTCAATGTCAGTAGTGTTAGAGTTATTGTCATATAACACAGTTTGACTTAAAGTGACATAAAGAAACCTGAACATAGAAAGAGACTGAAATACAGTTATGATTTAAAGGTTAATAAATAAATCACTAGTGAGATTTTCATGACAAAACAGGTGAAAACTGTTTCCACTAGAGAAAGCAGGTTTTGAATAAATGTGAGTAAATACAGAAATCATGGCAGAGACCCAGTTTGGAGAATAATAACCAAAACATTAAAATTAATATATTTTTCTGTAGAATGTTGTGAAATTGTTGTAGCCATAAATTATCAACAGAGTGATTCCATGCTTCCTTCAAAAGCAGTCCTCCAACCAGCCATCCTCCAGGCTGCCAGGAAAAATGGGGAAGGAAGGCCAGAAAACTTCTCTCCTATTGTGTCCAATATTATTGATGGAAATTATATAATCCTTCAGCATTTTTTTTTTTATTTCTGTAAGTCAGCTCTTCAAAGGAAAATATTTCTTTTGTTAGAAATTTTTCAGCTAGCATATGCTACTATAGTAGTGGTTGATTTCTGTGAGGCAGGAAGATTTCCAGCTGAATGATGCCTTCTCCTTTCCAGAAACTCATAGGGACTGCAGGGGAGTGTCCCTATCCATTGCAGTGACCTTTCTTTGTGCTAACTGGTAA
Organism: Antrostomus carolinensis; assembly: GCF_000700745.2. NCBI lineage: Eukaryota > Metazoa > Chordata > Aves > Caprimulgiformes > Caprimulgidae > Antrostomus > Antrostomus carolinensis. The sequence continues at coordinate 3,128 of NW_010287640.1, forward strand.
GATTTTTAGCATGTGGCTGCATGAAACGTAGTAAGTAGAAATGAAAAGCATATTCAATACTTAATAACATTAAGACAGCCAATACTTCATCAGAAAAAATATCTAGCTCTCACAAGAAGACTCAAGCCATTATAGAAAAAGCAGCAGAGAGAAAATGTAATTAAAACTCTATAACAGCTTCTTTTCTGACAATGTTTTCAATTTTCTGCAACTTTGACATTTTTTATCTTTATTCTCTTCATGAAATTACTCTTTTATTATGGTAAGCATTAAATAGTGATAAGGAATTGGAATTTGCTAATAAAGGGAATGAATAGAGTAATGGAAAAAATAACTAAGTAATAAGAAGATACAGAAGTACGTAAAATACTGTAACATTGTTTTGCAGAATGCTGTAGTGTTTTCCTCCTACTTATAACACCTTTGTTTATTTTGTTCAAAATGTTCTTGTAACTATTGATTCACTCCTTTCCAAATGACTGGACAGGTTTTCAGTCGCTACTAATCAATGTAGTTCAGTGAAGTTAATCCAGATTTTTACAGCCACAAGAACTGTCTTTGGAAAATAAATATTATGCATAGATTAGAAAAACAAACTGCTAAATCTGTACTGAAGTAGCAACATCTGTGTTGCCACCTACCCAGAAGACACATATTTTAACATTTGGGATTTTTCTATAAAGTGGCATGCCAAGATTCTTATCCAGGCAATACAACCAAGCAAATAAATTCTGCAAAACAAGTCTCCTTAAGCAAACTATTTTATTTAATTATTTATTTATTTATTAATGTGCCTCTCATTAACTAAACAAGTGATAGCTGGAATACTGCAAACTATTACATGGGGTAAAAGGTTTATAAATCAAGAAAACTCTTTGAGTATTCAAGCCTTGCCTGAAAAAAAATATCAATATGCCATTTCAGGGGAAGCACTCACCAAAACATGAGCTGAAGCAGGAAGATCCACCTCATTTTAACTGTAGCTGCTAGATGCTTGAGCAGCTCCAGAGTGAAAGCAAGCTGTAAGTGATCATTTCAGTTGATGGGTGGATTTCTCCTGCTGCATACGAGCCATGTAGCTAGTGAGGATGGCTGATAGGAAAGCCTCAAACCAGCGGAATATTACTATAAATATTCCAATACGAGAAAAATATAGAAAAATAAACAGGTTTTGATAAAACAGACAAGAATTCTCTGCACATAATTGAAAGGACACTAGTGATGGCTTTTAATGAAACAGCTTTAAAACAAGTCAGGTTAAACTTTATATACTAGGAGTGAGAGTGCACCCAAAGATGTGATGGGCTGAGGAGACTAATTTTGGGTTGGTGTTTTGACTCATTTCTACCTGTCATTGCTCCTGTTCCTATTTTTGTCAAATACTTAAGCTGACAGTACATGTCAAATGCCAAATAGATGTTCTGTGACTGAGAAGTGGAATAGAAATGTTCTTACTGACAAGTCTTCTGTTGAGAGGTAGGCCACACTTGGAAGTTTGAGGATTCCAGGTTTTTTTGTTTGCCTTGCGGTGCGGGAGACTAGATGGAGGGCTGTTGCCACTATTTGTCTTATATAACTCATCTTCCCTACCTGACCTTTAGATTATATTTCTAAAAATCTGTTTGTTTGTTTGTTTGTTGTTTGTTTTTTTTTTTTTACTTCTGTATCACCCAAAGTTGTCTGAGTCTCATTAAGTGCCTGCCAAAATGAAAGTGCCTAGTTTGCTTTAATGTACTTACCATTGGACATAAATGGGTATTTGTGAAGCACCTGCAATAAAATCAAAGACAGCATTGCTAGACCTTTCATATCTATGAACAGTTGTTATCTGCTTATTTGTACTGTTCCAACATAAGTAGAAGTATGAGAGATAATGTCTTTGTTATCACAGGTTGCATACATTGGAACTCCTCATGCGACATAGGACAGAGTACCAGGCAGCTACGAATGGAAATACTGGAAGCCCACACAGTTCTCACAATCCAATGTAACAGATAAGCATTAGATGTAATAAAGAATTACAAACGAATACAATACAAAGGACACAATAGGATCTAAGTATGGAAAAAAAAAATGATGTAAAGTGTATGCAATAGCAGAGGGTTAGAGAGGGAAATGGGACACTAGACCTCAGCTATAGTAACAGTTCGACAGAGGAGATATTCCATTGAAATCTGTTAAGATGGTTTTGAATCACCTTTTGACACGAGACCTAATTTTTAAGACCAATGCAATCTTAAGATTTAATGCCGTTATGTACAAAGTGTGACATAATTGATGTTGAAGTACTTCTCTAAGAGCCATTTAAATCTGCCAGCTCTGTGTGTTCCTCCATTTTCTCCTTTTTCAGAAGTATGACTGGATTAATGAAACTATATAATGAAAAAAAACCCCCACCATGTTAACAGTTAAAAATGCTTATTGCAAATGCAAACTGGAAACATGTTGTCCAATTGATTTATTGTTGTAAATATATGCAGTGGAAAGCATAAGTGTTTCTACTGGGTAAATTACCTCTTTCCTATGAGGTTTTATTCTGTGGTGCTGTCCCTGATATATCACTACACATTCGAGTCACCAGCTCTGTTGAAGTCCATTAGAAATTCCACTTCATATAATACATTTCACTATTATAGCAAAAGTCTTTACTCCCAAGAGTGAGCACTGTAATACATTTTTATGATGTAATTGTGCACAGCCTGGAGAGCACCTGTTAGCTAAATCTGATTTAGTACATTGCTGCTACCACTGGTAAAACACAATGCTGTATAGTAAAGTAGTTAGGAAGCAAAGTAAGAAGTTGATTTGCATCTGTGTATGTGTGCGTACATGTGTGCATAAGAATTAACAATAGTATACTTTCATGATATTTTTTTTCTCCTATTGCAAGTCTCATTGTATAACAGGGGCACAAAGATACATTTTTAGTTTGCATGCAGTTTACAACACAAAACTTTCTATCAAAAGGAAATGATAGAAAAATGTCATTTGGCAATGGCAGTTAATAGATGCATGCTAATACTATTGCTGTCAAAATCCACTTAAGAATTTGATTGTTATTATATTGAGTGCCTTTTTAGGAAATATAGACTCTGAAAGTTTTACTAGTAAATATTTCTAAAGATTACTGTGTACAACTGGAATAATTGCATTTGGTATTTCGTAATATATATGCAATGTAATTCTTGATGTAACTCCATAACATAATCTAATATATATTTTTTTTTTAAATCACTCAAGGTGCATTCTGTTAAGTTCCTCTAAATTGTCATGCTTAAATGAAAAACTTAATATCATGCATTCTGAGTTATCACATATTTAAGACATATGAGCAAATGTCATTTGAATGCAGAGATGTCAGAAAAAATAACAGTAAGGCTGGAATACCACAATTTTAATAGGAAAATGTTTCTGGTAGGGAATCTTTTGACAACATATTAGACAGAGTTCTTTCAGCACAGAATATGGGGGGGTTTATGTGTTTTTGCATATAAAAAATAGCTAATATATCTCTGAGTTTATGTTTATGTAAAAAGATGTTAACAGATACCAAGCAATCCCTGATAAAAAAAAAAAAAAAAGTACAATAGTTTGTCATAGTTTTGGCAACCTCCTAAATAAATAGAATTAAGTTTATATATTTGAAAACTTAAATTACATTTTTTCTAAGCCTGTTGATCCTTACGACCTTGTTTGTGCTAAATATGGGACTATCTGCAAGGAATGGCACAATTTTATACTCTATGGGCTTAAATTAAATGCCAAAGAGCTTCAAAAGCCATTTTAATTACTAAAATGAAAAGATGACATACATCAAGGAATCATTATTTTTTTCACGCTGATGCCTACATAGCTTTTTTAATATCCATTTAAAGCTGTTAGTTAGACTTCATCCTTATTATAGAGTCCATGTATTGTTCTATTTTTTAAAGACTGCAACAGCTTCAGAAGGAAAGAGAAATCAAGAATGAAATTGCTGTGTTCTGACTTTGAATCACAGCAATATCTGGGTTTGCCTGATGTTTTCCGTTCCTGGTTTTCTCCCTTTGCCTCTAAGGCTATATATTCCTTGGAGTGGAAACCCAGCTGTGTTTTCTGCTCAAGCCCTCAGTCTAAAGTAGAGTGGACCCCAAAACAGAGCAAGTTTAGGCACTCACCCCCTGCACAGTCTCAGTATATCCTACCTATGGTACCACAGGTAACTGGCTTAGCAACAGGATGTAAATGGAAATCTGTAAAAAATTATACAAATGGCAAATATAATAATCTCCACCAGAGCCTCTTGAGGCTGTGCTGTTAACTGATCAACAATGAAGGTGTCTTGAATTCCCACCAAGCTACAGTTACAAGAGAGATCCTTTTGAAGCAGCTGAAATAATGTCCAAACTCTTCATGAATGTCAACAATAACAAATACTCTTTTGAGAGCTTTTCAGCATCCTTCCTTGCAAATTTAGGATTATAATCTGTGTGTGTATGTGTGTATATGCATAAATATATATAAATTTGCAAAAGTGTTATATATTATTGGAAGTTATGTAATTATGAATGTTTAAATGGTACTTAGGACAAAGGG
>NW_010287640.1:7719-36073 GCF_000700745.2 Antrostomus carolinensis
AAGCCCCCAGATGGTTTAATTTTTTGAGTTCTTGTTACTCAGAGTTCCTACCAGTTATAACTGGAGTGATTAGCTACTCCTCAAAAAATCTGTATTTTGTTAAACTTTAATACTGCTTGAGCTTGGGTTCTCCTTTTTGGCATTCATTTCTGAAATGATTGTTAGAAATGTTACTTTGCATGCGATCTTATTTCTTAAGAATATTTTTTTTTATAAGAGAAGTTTCTGTTCTTCTCTAGATGGATTCTGTAGATGGAAGATCTGTTCTTCTGTGGTGGATTCTGTTTGTTAGATTATGTGAATAAGACTGACATGCTACTAATCTTACAGTAGTCTGATGTCCATGTAGTGCTGCATGTTTTTATCCATCACCAATTAACGCTGTGAAGGGTTTTGATAATGTAGCAAAGGTAGACTACAAAAATAGTACTTGTATAAAAACAATTCAAAGGCAAAACTGTGTTGATTTAGTTTAGAATGAATTGTGAGAGAAGAAAACAGGACTCTATTGGGTCTGTCTGGGATGGAGTTAATTTTCTTCATCGTAGCTGTATGGTCCTATGGTTTGGATTTCTGACCAAAGCAGTGTTGGTAATACAGGGTTGTTTAGCTATTGCTGAACAGCAACTTGCACAACATCAAGGTCTTTTGCTTCTCACGAGAAAGTGAGGAGGCTGGGGGTGCACAAGAGGTTGGGAGAGGTGTCCTGGATTTTGCTAAAATAGGGTTAATTTTCTTCTTAGTAGCTAGAAAGCACTGTGCTTCAGTTTCAGTGAAGACTGTTATGAGAACAATGTTGATAACTACAAGGACACTGTGCTTGGCTAGTTTCCAAGAAGACAGGACTGGAAGCTGGTGGGAGAAGAGAAGTGTGGTAGTCAGTAAAACCCAGAACTGATGATTGGATGTGCCAATAAGATATTCCATGTCATATTATGTCATGTTTAGTGTATTAACCAGGGCTGACTGGTTAATCAGGAAAGGGGGGATTCTCTCAGGAATCGCTTGGGGTTACTTCTCCAGGATTGCGATTTCGGTTTTGGGGTTCCTTTTTGCTCCTCTGGGATCGTTATCAGTAGGTGGTGAGGAATTGTACTCTGCATCACTCATACATATATAGTTGTTATCAGTATTACTCTTAATATTTTAATTTTATTTTTTACTCTAATTATTAAATTGCGAGTGGCTGTGCCTTGTTTGGCTGCCAGCTAAGTTAAACTATCACAAGGGGACACAACTGGGACAGCTGACCCCAAGTGACCAAAGGGATATCCCAGACCATATGATGTCATGCTCAGCAATAAGAGCTGTTGGAAAGAAGGGGGAAGGAAGAGGGGATATTCCAAGTTTTCTGAAGCCTGTCTTCCCAAGTCAATGTTGGGTGTGATGGAGTCCTGCTTCCCTGGAGATGGCTGAACACCTGCCTGCTGGTGGGAAGGAGTAAATTGATTCCTTGTTTTGCTTTTTTTGTGCATTTAACTTTTTCTTTACCTGTTAAAAACACCTGAGTTTTCTCACATTTGCCCTTTCCATTCTCTCCCCCATCTGGCTGAGAGGAGTGAGTGAGCTGCCTACTTGTGTTAACCTACAACAAAGTCTTTAAAAGTTTTCCATTTCAGAGGTAAAATCAGAAGACCTGTTCAGAGAAGCCATCTGGACTGAATTTGTTAAAAGTTCAAAGATGGAGGAGGTTTGAATAAAATTTCAGTCAGAGGTGTAAAAATCACATATCCAGGGCAAATATTACGAACCATGAGTAGGTAAACTAAATGAATAATAAAAGAAAACAGAAAACCTTTAAAAATGGTTAAAGAAAGTGGCTAGACAAAGAATCTTAGATGGTTCAGAGAGAAATTAAGAACTTCTAAAAGTCAAGCTAGCAAAGCGGTTTGTAACAAGTACCGAAGTTATCTTGTCTACTGAAAGAACCAGGAAAGAAGCAAAAAAGCCTTGGTAACAACAAGAAAGATAATTTGTGTACTGTTCAAAGCCTAAATAAAATATTTTAAATAATACTAAAATAATATTTTTTATATTTAATATTCAATTAATATTGATTATTAGTTAAAGTAGGATGGTTAATAGAAAAAGAGTAGAGCAACTGTATCCAGCATAGATCTAAACCGTGTTCAAAGGTCTAGACAACTATAACATAAAATTATAGATGTTATAACAAAAAAACCTTAATAAAAATAATGAATTTCTCTATTTACAGAAAGGGGAAAGCATAGTTCAGCCAGCTGCAGGTTTTTAAGCTTGACTTCAAAAGAATGAAAAGCTTTGCAGCTTTTTATAGTAAATGGAAAGTGAGATAAAATTCTCTGTCAGTTTATGAGATGACATATTTCTTTAATGGTGGCTGGTTTACTAAATAAAGTGTGTGCAGTAGATGCCATTTAATTCTGACCTTAGCAAAGTTTCTAATTTAGTAACTGTATAATAAATTATTAGTCAACCTGAAGAAAAAAGTTGTTATGGAAAGAACTTTATTATGGGTAAAAAATTAGAGACAGCAGTAGCTTTTGCTGAAAGGGAAATTAGTGGAGTGGGGAGATCATTACTATCATTAATTATATTCTTCCAGGAACAGCCTTAGGACTTATTTTTTTTTTTAAAAAAAAAAAAAAAAAAAAAAAAAAGAAAAGTATCAATAATTTTCAGCACAAAAGTCAATGCCATTCTCTCATCACATGTATAATATAATGTGAGATATATTTATATTCTTAATCTACTCAAGGAATTAGGAAGGATTTAATTTGTTGTTTAGTTTGTTTCTTTTAGTCTTTTTCTCTTAAAGTTCAGGAAATTTGAGAGAAGAAACAAGATAACTGAGAGTGGCTTAACTCTGGAGCAATCAAGCCTTCCTTAGAGCCTCTTGGATCACTGGTATAAGACTTAGTGATCTAATTTACGTTGAAAATATTTCTTTGTACATTTTGAAATGTATAATGAGGTGATTTCAGGTGTCAGTGTTAATAATTTACTGTCCTATGTGGTCTTACAACTTAGATATTTTAAACCTGATTGAGATTAATACACTTGAGATGGTATGATGCTTTAATGTTTCAGGATTTGTATATAGTGGATTGGACAGCTGATAACAGATATAAAGAGTGTGTTGGATGATCAAAACAAATGTACAGTACCATTACAGAAACACAGTCCATTTTTCTTTTCAGTTGAAGGTCGTTGAGAACATGGGGAAAAAAAATTGCTTTCCATCTAAAAACAGTGAAGTGAGTGAGTAGTTTGATTCTTTCCCAAACATTTACATTCAGCATGTGTTTAGACATTAAAAGGGTCAGCTTGACTTTTTCAATCTTTAAGGCAGATTTTGCAAAGTAAATATTCTGCAAGTTTTCATGCCCTATGTTATGAATTCCATTCTGATGGGAAAAGGATGAGGTATGTGTTATGAAATAACCAGTAACAAAATTATTTGTTTTAATTACTTTTATTTCTATAATTGGCAGTGTGTTACAGATACATACAGTCTCCACATACAAAATAGAAGGAGGCAATACATGGTAAGTATATTACTGAACTGATGAAAAAGAGAAGACATAATTTACAATATCAAGGGAAAGGGAAGAGATATCTTCAGGTGCCAGGCTAGCTAAACACATGCTGAACTGACTAATTGAAGGCTGATGGATTTTAGCATGTTATTGTTAACGAAGCACAAAGGTACGCTGAGAAATGCATCTTCTCTCTATCTTCTCTTTCTCTCTCTCTCTCTCGTTCTATCTCTCTCTCTCTCTCAAAAAAACAAACAAACAAACAAACAAAACCCAAAGGAAACCATGACTGGAAGAAGAAAATGTAGAGGAAACTGAAGTGATGAATAGTGTGAAGCTTGATGTCAAAGAAAGTGAGTATAGTAATAGTGGGGATATAGGACTGTCCCTCAGGGGGACAGGTGGAAGTCAAAGGAAGCTGTACCCAGCAGCATTAAAACATGTTGCCAGAAGCAACACATAATAACATCTGCATATAATGAAATTTAATTTTCTGTGCAAATTATTCATAAACCCTCTGATTTCCATTTCACCTCTAATTACAATTTCTAGAGATGAGCTTTTGAAAACAAAGAATAATGAGTGAAGAGGATACTTCTGCCAGGTGTCTTTTTGTGATGACGAGGATTCAGATCATTAACTTCTGCACTGGATTTTGCTTCTCTTACACAGAGTTTCTCAATCCATTCAACCAGCTTTTCAATACCAAGAAGTTACAATCTTTATGATATAAACATATCTAAGGTCCAATGTGTCAGGAAGGCGACTCACAGGATATTTAACCAGGGAAAAGTCCTTGCTGTCTTAGTTTTTTTCTGGCCAGGTGAATTGAGGAAAAGAAAATATTACATGCATTTGGTCTACATGAGGGAGAGTGTTCCTTCCTCCAGGTGTTAGACTGGCATTACGTGTCCTTGGGAGAAAATTATGGCCTGTGAGGGAGTGCTTTTGATGCAGAAAACATTGAATCTGCAATTCTCTATTCTTCAAATTTGAACTTGTCTTCATATGACAGTATTGTACAGGAAATAGTGCTGACTCACATTACCACAAGAAAAGCACTCATAAAAACCGGATTCCTAAGTCCCTTTTCAGTGTACCTTGAGGTGGCAGCTGCATTATGCAGACTCCCCATGTGAACTATGGCCTTGTCCCTTTTTCAGCCAATTTGCTCCCAGGGAAAACTGCTATTATGAAATGTCTTTGTGAAGCAGTATAAAGGGGATAATTTCTTGTTTCCTCTTCAGCTGCTTGAGTATAGATACCTTGAAACCTAGTCTTAAATGTGTACAGAAAGATTGTATTTGCTTTTGCTCTTCTGTATCAAATTAGCCAATTTACTGAAGTTACAGAGGAAAATTAATCAAAATCTTCTAAACGGAAAGTATGAGCTGAAATTGAATCTAAGCTCCACTTTGGTGGGCCATTTCTGTTAGACAATAAAAACACCTGAATAAAATTACTAAGCCCATGGAAAAATTTACAACTATTCACTTTGCTGCTGCTTTGAGACTACTGCCCCCTGCTTCTCCTAGGCCATCTTGTGGGGCCATCACGGGCTGGTGAGTGGGTCACCTTCTCGCTTCCCTCCTCATGGGGCACCAGGGACAATCAGAACAACCCATGTTGTGGAGGGGGGACACTATGAGAGGGCAGTGTGATGGCTGTGACAGGCGCGGCCATGGCTGGGGCTGGGAGTGCAGGACGTCATCTTCACTCAGCCTTCAAGGGCTGAGTGAGCTTTTTCTCTGTGCTTTGAGCTCAGGTTGTGGGTAACGTGTTAAACCCACCTGACTGCCAAGTTAACAGAAAGTTTGGATTGTGTCAGCTGCTTCCTTGTGTTGTCCTTCTGGCAAGGGTCCTGGAATAATCTGCCCAGCCTCATAGTGCTGAGTGACGTGCTTATTAACCCTGACTTATGTACCGTAAAAAAAGAAGTGTGAACTTATTTGGTAAGTAAGCACAGTTCAAAATAATCCTTGAACACAGGCTGTGTGTTTGTATGCACTATAAAAGATTTTCATCATCAGGATGATGACACTTTATTGTCAATTATGTATCTTTCTGCTTAGCTGCATTGCTGCTGAATTTTGTTTTAATACAGAAATGAGCTATAATCAATAACTTGTCAAATTATTCATTCCTAATGGACTAGCCAAAGGATTTTGACATTACTCTCTGAATAAATTATCTGAAATACATATTTCCATTATTTGACCAGCTCTCTAGATTATTAAATAATGTTCTGTGAATAATTTATTCAACATTTTTCTGTCAATCTTTGAATAATTTACTCATGAATACATTATTTCTATTATTCAGCTAGCTATATTTTCAGCATCTGTGGCAGTTTCTTTGTTGTGTGAAAGCATAGAGATCTCTGGAAGGAGAGATAAACTTTTAACTAGCATAACTTAAATTCTTTGTAATAAGCATTCAGTACTTTATTTTATATACCCAAGTGCATAATTAAATGAATCCATTTTCATCTCTCACTCTCTTTCTCAATTCAGCAAGTAGTTTTCTACAACACTCAATGATCCCTACTATTTTTGTTGAAAATGTTGCACTGTTGCTATTTTGCCTCTGCTTGTTTTTTTCAAGTCTTCAGCAGCACTCGGAAAAAATTCAATTACTTTAATTTGTGTGCTGAAGATATATAATGAGGAAAAGATTTACACCGCTTGCCCAGTTCTGTTAACCCAGGTCTTTTGAACATAATATCTACATAAATACATACTGAATAAACACAGGTCTTTGATATACAAACACAAGTTAAAGGGAAGAGCTTTTAAAAGTGCAGTCCTGACAGAGGAAGAGAAATGCAAGGAAAAACTGAAAAGGCAGGCCAACAAAAGGTATGCTGTGCAATATCTGTATCTATTTACTAAGTTTTTCAGTCAAGTGGCTGGAACAATAATGAAGTGAAATGATTTGAAGATGACCAATCCTTCCCCCTCCTACAGCATCCATACTGCAGTTCCAATCTTGGAGGTGGGAGCATGAGGTGAAATCAGGGAGCTCGTGACTGTGGCATAGTGGTACCTATTCCTCTGTCCTCTTGAGTCTGAGTGGGAAGCTAAGAGATGTTTTGGTTACCCTGAAGCTTAAACAACATTTTATTATTTCACTGCCTAGCTAGAAAGTAATTTGGAGTATGCGATGCATGGCTGTTAAGAATTTGTAACATGGATAGATACAGCTAGTAAAGGTAAACTGGAGAGCAGAGGTAGCATCTGAAATCAAAATCTAGATGCTGTTTCAGTTCCAGTTTAGCAACTACTTGCAAAACAATCTGACCCAGAGCCCAGAAGCAGCACAGTTTACCTTCTACAAATTGTGATATCTGGACGTGAATGAGGAAGCAATGTATCTTCATTTCTAGCAGAAAATTCTAGTGAGTTTGCAACTGTATCCACTGGTCAATACATGCATAAGAAGGCATAATTTTAATTTAAGCTTGTCCTAATTCCACCTCGTTCCTACATTTAGGAAGATAGATCTTAGAAAAATTCAGCTTGCTAACTGCCAAAGACCAGAAGTTTGGCTAACTGCCGAAGGTAATTCTTGGAATTATCTAACCTAATTGGTACTTTGACTTCTGACAGCAAAGATTCTTGATTTTCAGGCATGCTCAGAAGCAGCCTGGTTTGAACAGGTGAGTACCTAAAAACAGAATTTAAAAGGCATTTGGGGGCCTTTAAGGTCACGTTTGCAACTCTGAATAGGACAGCACTTTGTTACCAGAATTGTAATATTGTCTTCACATGTCTTGTAGATTAAGGAACTAAGGACTGACCCAAGTAGTGTGTCTCACACCTGGCTTTTAGGAGTTTAAAGTGTAGGTCCACAGCTGAAGGTGACTGGAGCCAAACCTGGAGCTGCTGTTGTGCATTTGAGTCTGATATCAGGTCCATATTTTCTTTTAACATGTAAGGGAGGTGCTGCCACCATTCCTTGGCTTAGTTTGAGCAATATATTCAAGGAAAGGGCTGGGGATCTAGACTTGTATTACCAAATTTGAACCTTTATACCTGCTGTTAAGGAGGTTGGCCTAACCATGGCATATGAGCTGATCTCTCCAGAGAAATAAGAAGCAGAAGGTATATTTGAGAGAAATGAGGAAGACTGTAAAGGTTGTTTCTATTTTAATCCATTGGCAGGCTAATATAAATGGTATAAAAATCAGGAATCAAGTACTGCTGCATAACAGGCTAAAACTTCAACAGCTTATGGGGGAGGATAGCCATAGGCTCAGTGAACAGACAAGCAACCTGATATGTGCTGTGGAGAGCAATACAAAGTGTGGAAAATCAGGCCAGATATGCATGGCAAGAGTGCAGCAAAGAATCTCCCCATGGCCTATGCTGCTGCTACCCACAGAAAAATGATGCAGAAAAAAAAGACAATACCTGTTGTTGTAGTTTCATCATAAAGATGAATCTTGGAATCTGTGCATGGTTAACCTGTGTGTACTAACTGAAAGGAACACAGGTAATCATATTTTTATTGACCACATGAGATTTGCTTTTATATTCTTTGTTCCCATATTAAATATCTAATCCTGTAGAATTTTTATTTTTTTTTCTCCTCTGTTCTGTTGTTTGGGGTTTTTACCCTTTCTTCACTTACATCCTAACTGTTCTCATACTCAAATACTTATTCCTGGTTTGGGCTTTGATTTATTTTAATTCTTAATGCCCCAAAGGTCATAAGGGCCATTTATTCAATTATTCATATAACTATTGGATAGAGAAGCTGCATACTTCAATTTAGTTCAAACTGCTTGCAAGTTAACAATTGAGAACTGCTGTAAAGTCCAAGGAACTCAAGACCTCCTGCTTCTCTAAAGTTATCTATAGTATCAGTTGTGGGAAAGGAGTAAAGGAATTTTACCTATATGGGAAAAAAGTACTGCTTCAGAATGAAGCAAAGAAACATTTGTGTGTGTGTCTTTTTGTGGCTGTGGTCCTCTCTGAATAACAGTATTTAAAAAAAAAAAGTACATTATCTTATTATTTTTGTTCGGCTTTTATTTACTATGACTTTGTTTATCTTCCTTATAAGGATAACTATAAAAGCTAATCTTAATACTGAATTTTACAATGTTTACTGAGCTGCTTTTTAAAAGTTTTCTGAGCTTGTAAAAGTATAATTATCGTATCCTAATAATTATAACAGACGACATTTCTCTTCCTCTTCACAGTGTTTGATCTAAACTGCAAATTTCTGATCTTCTTGTCAGACAGAGCTGTTTTCTTGGGAATATTTTGAACTTTGATGAAAGTTTTATGACACTTCCAACAAAACATGCTGCTCATTAAAGTTTCATATGGAGAGAGCTCTATCTGCATTGTTTTGGAATTGTAAATATCACATAATTGTCATCAATGAGTAGTTGATGAAATACCTATTCCCGGAAGCTTATCTCTGCAGACAGGAGTTTGGTGTCTCAGATGAATATGTGCTTTTGCTGTCCCAGAGTACCAAGACATGACTCTCTAAGTTCTGTCATGGTGATGGTCCCAAAAGTCAAACAATGATGAAACTGGTGATTTATTTATAACATTTTGCAAGGCGTTTGCAGAGGAAACTGATTTTGTAATCTTTAAATATCTTATTCATTCTTTCTTTTTGTCCCACAAGGTACCAGGAGATTAGAGTCTCATTAGTTCCCTTCATACAGTTTTTATGAGTCGAAACTTACACATCTGTCTTTGGGTAGTAATGGATAGCTATGGTTCCTCAGCTATAGGAACATTAACTGCAGCACTGTTTTATCACAGGACATCCAGCTCAGACAACTGGCAGCTGACACAACTGCTAATTCTCCTTAATATTTAAGCCTTAGGGAGTCTTCCTAAAACAAACAAATGAGACTGTAAACGTGTATATAATTTTTTTTAAGATTCATTCCAAAACTTACTTGACACATGTTAGTTTCAAATCACTTCGTATTTCTTGTAGTTTCTCTGATAATTGTGGGGAGAAAATGCCCCATTTAATGAAACGCTGTTCCCTTTCAGAAGCACTTGGGTAATTTGACTCCCAGATAGCATGAGGTTTTAGCTTGTCAGTATGAAGACTTCATGAAGAGATAAAGACATTACTCAGACAAATTGTTTTTTTAAAAGAGACAGTCTAATTAAAAATTAGAACATTATTATTTAATATGATCTAATTAGAACAGATGCCATTTTTCTTCCCTCCTAGCTGCATAAGGAATACCTGACCGTTTCCCTTCTGGCTCCGTGGGATGTGCACACACTCAGAGGAAGCAGATCATGGCTCTCAAAGGCTGTGTACACCACACAAAGCCAAAAGTAGTGACCCAGGTGAGTTACAAGGAAGCTACAATGTTTTTTCTTAGATGCGATGTATACTTTGCATATTGGCAAGTGGTATTTTTTCCTGAATCACCTCCTGAAGGTGTGTTTTCTGTCTTTATTGACAATATAGGGAACCTAGGGAAATTGTGTCTGAATTCAGCTAAGTTAAGTGTCTAGAGTTAGGTGATGTGAACACCTCTTTCAGTCATAAAAGTAGAACATAGATGTTCATTTAAATTGCATTGCTGGCAGAGCTACAAAACAATGATAATCACAACATAATTAGAATCCGTATCATGAGAAAGTTATGTATACAAAAGTGTTAGAATGACAATAAACTTCAGAAAGACAGATTTAATAAAATGAGGGAGCTCATCAAAAATGCCCTAAGGAAAAGTAAACTCCTTGGAAATTGTATTTATTCTACTTAAAGAAACAGTAATAGTGTCTCAGGAGGTGTCGTACTGCTGAACTAAATGAGAAATAGAGAGAAACATACATAGCTAAATAACAAATTTCAAACAATTCAGCCAAGAAGAGATACTTCAAAAATCTGACCCACTGTAGCCAATAAACAGGAAAATAAAATAAATAACAATGGTTAATATGTATGACGAACACAAGAAAGACCAAAAGAAATTCCCAGAGTAATTAATGAAATGTGTAAAAATAAACAAAACTTATCTTTAAATATATATCTTAAAATAGAAATGCTAGAATTTATGGATAAAAACCTATTTTGCTCATAAAGGCAAAGTACTATCAGAGGTACTGTCAGAACAAAAGGTAAGGAAAGAAAGCTGGTAGGTCAGCAGGGACAGATACTAGGCACAAAGTTATTCTAACTGAACTCAGGTATGAAGTGTCTGAACATCCAGCAAAATACCTAGTATTTTACCAATCCAGAGGACTGAAGAGCTTTGGTTCTGTATGTGTTTAAGAGAGTTTTTAGCCTGCAAATGTGTTTACAGCTCTCCCTGGTAAATCAACTGTCACTAAAACACAATCACAGAACATCTGTTGTGATGGTGGGAAAAGGCCTAACCAGGACAGTGTTTTGGAAATGGAAACTGTGCTTCAGTAACTGTTCTGTATTTCTTTGCATTTCTAGGGGATATAGGAGAACTGGATGAATTTGACAGGAAGCAACTGAGGAAGTTAAACAGGTATGGATAAAAGGTTGGGAAAAGCTCTGTAATGAACAGAGAAAAGATGCATGGGATATATAACAGTTTTTGAAACAATTTGATATTTCTGCATCAAGTTTGTTGTTACAACAGAAGTATTGAGTGGAGTGCTCAATAGAGTTCAGAGTTATTAAGTAGTATAATCAGTATTATGGAAAATGACATGGCTAATATGCCTAAAAAACATGCAAATAACCTCAGCCTGGCAGGGACTGCAAATATACTCAGGGAATTAGAACTTCACATGATTGTGATGAACTGGGGAAATGCTCTGAAGCAAGCCAACCAGAAGATACTGCCTATAAAAAAATACATGTATCCTTGTACGGTACTAATTAACTTGAGATGTGAATGACAGGGTGGGTGAGTGTTCAAGGAGAAGAATCTTGGATTTACGTTAGATCACAAGGCATGAAGAGTTAACCAGTGAAGCTATCTAGGTGAACCAAGCCTGAGGAAGGCATATGTGACTCATGTAGCAACTAGAGAGGGTTACAGAATGGAAAACAGAGTCTGAATGTAAAGTAATGTACATAAGATCGAAAGGTTACAGAACAACATCTAGACTTCCATACTGGCTCTTTCAGCTTAGTTAACTCACTGATGTTTCTGAGGAATCTCAGAAAAAAATCCTTTGCTGAATGCAGCTTCAGACAAAAAACAAACAAGATATTGGAATGTGTAAAGACAGAATGGAAGGAAATCCTAAAGAAAATATTATAATATATGTCTGTAAATGACAGAAGCATCTACTTACTAAGAAAAATCCTGAGACCTTTAAATGCTCAAAAATTCCTGCAGTTGCAATATCATAACCTCTGATAACTAGGACCATTTTTAATTTGGTAAAATTGAGGCCATAGAAATAAGAAAGGCAGATTATTTTAACCTTAGGTTGTAAGACATAAAACTTCTACTTGAACGTCACACAGGAGTCTTCTTGAATCATGTTTATTTTCTGGATATGCGATCTAGACATTGTTATTGTAATTATTTTAGATATCTACTTCTAGTGAAGCACAAGGTTAAAAAAAAAAAAAAAAAGAGAAGTAAATTAAAATCTAAGTATCCAGTGCATCATTCAAAGAGTCTATAATGTTAGTACCTAACTATTCCGATGTTTAAAAGTAGTTATCTTTCACGTGTAGCATGACTGAAAAAATATTTAAGGAGGAAAAATCATGCTGTACTTGTGAAGTGTGTTAAAGCATAGTTTTGAACCTTTTTAAAGGAATCACTTCAGTGTAAAGTTTTAACTATGTGCATACATGTATATATATTTGTAAAAATGTGTATATTTATCTTTGCATATACATACTAATGTAACATTTTATAATACAAATACAATTATATGACACTTGTAGTTGGCCAAAATAAGAAAAAAATGTATTCCTGAGATGTGTTATTAAATCTAAATGCTTTATTGGCCATGTCCTTCCTTTCATTATCTTTTTCTCTACAGCATACTAGGAACAATCTTATATTCTTTCCATGCCCACAAGTCCCATCAATGGGAGTTAGGGATGGTTATCTAATTCAGGTACAGCCTTGCTTCAAGTGCTGTTCTGCTGCAGGCTTAAGAAGGCTTTTCCCATCAGTCTGAAGGACTTGTTGAAAAAAGAAATGAGAAGCTACTTAACTCATCCAGTTTGCTGTTGTAATTAAGAAAATATGACGTTATAAAAAGCCAAGTTGAAGTGCTATGAACTACGTTTGCTTGCCAAATGAAGCTAAGATAAACGCTCTCCACTTTACTTCAAAAGCTTGACGCAACCTTTGTATTTAGTCTCTGTGACCTTTTCTGAACTCCTACTGATTTTAGGTAAATTACTCTCTTATGTTGCATTATTCTGTATCTACTGCTTTGGACGTGATTGACTAAAACATGAGGATGCAAAAATATTACTATAAAGACTATACTCCTCTTATAGATATTACATGTTGGATGTGTCCCAAATGAGAAAAATGACAGCTTCATAAAAATGCAGAAAGTAGAAGAGGATCGAGTATCACGTCTCAGCCTTTTAGCCTAGAACATGAAGTTTATAGACATCTACTATGTAGCTTATGTGGATGAACTTTCTATATATGTGCCAACATATATATGTGACTACTTTCTATATATGTGCCAACATATATAGAAAGTAGTCACAGCTGAAGTTGTGAGTTGACTCAGTGGAGCTTGAGCAGTAATGCTGTAACGCTTCCAAAGCATCCTCAGAAGGAAACCCACATATGGGAGAGATGCAGGATGGAATGGTGACATAAACCAGAATTTTTTACTCCAAAACTGTTCATACCTACATTTAAGCATCAAAATAATATTTTTATTTTCAGAGATGCTGAGCATCTTCTTGCCTAAATAGAAAGAACAACATCAAATACCTCTGAAATCAAAACACTAAGTTAGGCTTGCAAGTTTAAATATACATAAACAACTTCAGATACAAAAAGTTCAATGATGTGTAAAGGACGAAACAAAGCAGGGTTAGATATTCAACCTATCAACATATGGCACTCAGTATAGCCAGTGTATCTTCCTACCTATGTTTAATACTTGGTATCTAGCAAGATAACCATTTGTAGTCCATGTGCCGCCCCCCTATATCCCACACACTTTTATATATAAAATGTGTTCGTAAGACATTTTACATTCTGCCTCAACATAGAAACAAGGTTATTTTTTTTAGAAGATTCATGATAAAGGTTGAGATTGGAAGTTGTCTCAGGGCGGAAAGTGGGACCACAAAGTCAACTCACTGGAGTGTGGAAAAAACATGACTGTGGCACATTTATGTCATATTTGAATTTCACATCAATAGTTTTCCAAGTAGTCATACTTACAAGACACATTGCCGTGCAAAGGTATTCCTAGAGGCAGTGTAGATTCGTTAGTTGTGTTAACTACCTTTGCAAAATTGTGCGTGATACTGTGATCTCATGGGCAGCAAGCTTTGTTTCAAAGGTAGTTCAGTGCAAATTAGATCATGTCTCTGCCTTGTCCTCCTCTGCCTGATGTAGATGTGCTCTGGAAACACATACCTCACTTCACCTTCAGAGGGTCTGTGGAAGCATTCCTGGACATTCAGTGGTACACCAACAGTATTATGGTAGGATGCTGCGTGATGGCTTGTGAACTTATGAAAGGCAAAACTTTATGGAAGTGTACTTACAACCACAAACAAATGGATAAATTTATTGTAATTTCAGTATGATAGAATAGAAGCTAGCACTTGAACAATTGTTGATGCAACTCAAAGCGAAGAAAACTTATGGTTATTTATTTGTGTGATCTAGGGACTGAGTTCCACGTAGTTCAGCTTGCAATTTCACTATTAAAAATTACTTTAAGTGAATTGCTGAAGGAAACTAGAGTCAGGATTTGATCTGAAAAAATTATAAGTCTTCTAATTCTTGGAAGTGTCACAAAGGCTATATCACTTAATTTCCCCCCCTCCCATCCCTTTTCCGAACAATTAGTGATTAGTGTAGATGACTTCACACCACAAGGGCACACAGATTTTGAATTGCTCACTTCTATACTGAGAGTCTAGAATTGCCAGATTCCTACTACCATGTAAAATGTGACTAAAGTAAATACATTTTTGTTTGTACCTCTTGAAATGAGTTTATCTTTCAATATCAGGATTTCTTGTCACTGTTCTCTGCTCTGTACTTAATGTGCTGGAAAGATACTGAATGATGGCCAGTTTAAAGCTAGCTGGCTTGTGACTGATTCATAGATGTTAGAATTGCAGCCATAATTAATAGTAATTTAAAATAATTTGACTTGAATGTGCAAGTGTGTATAGTATAGCACCCTGATTTTGGAAGTAGTTTAGACTGGTTAGCATATTAGGCTCATCTGTTTGTCGTGAAATGACCCAAACTCTGGCTATGCTGGAGCATGCCACAGTTCCAGCTTGAAGTACACGCCTAATTTCACTTTCAGCTCGAGCCAGAAAATAAGGCTTAGGGAATGATACATGCCCCAAACCTGTCTGATTATTAAGTCAGAGTATGATCAGGAAGAGGAACCAGACTCTCGGTGGTAGTATTGTCCAATAACAGTTTTAGTCCCTGTGGACCCTCTAGCTCTGCCTGTGTAAAATACTTTTGGGGATTGCTGCTGTTATTGGACATCTGAGCCTTTTTCAAAAGATTATGTCTTTGCATACAAAACCAGCACCTCTAGCTGAGCCAGAGAATGCTGGAAGTTAATGCTACCACAGTGTTGTCTGGTTCTGCACCGGGGGGCTCTTCTCTGGCAATTCCCACCTTTCTACTGTTGGGAAGGAGACCAATGAGCTAGAACTTCATTCAGAGAAGCCCAGGAGACTTGTTCTTATGTCACGATCGCACAGCAAAAAAGGATGTGATCATACTGCGATGCCCAAGATTAAAAATTTACACATGTACTTCTTCACTTTTGGTATTCTGAATGTTCCTGTGGAATTGGCTGCTAAAGTCTTTCTAGAATCATGGCCCAAAAAATATCTGTGCAGCTAACTCTGTGAATGCTAACTGAAAAAAAATAAACTAAAATAAAATAGAAGGCTAAAAGTAAAGCTACAGCTTCTTTTTTTCTTCATTATAATAGTACTTTAAGCAAAAGCCTACATGTTTCAGAAAATGATGAATGATTCACAATTTCCAGGTTTCTGGCGTCATCATCTTACCCTTAAACTTCAAGGGAACATCAGTCTGAACCACACTATTTATGTTAATCCTTCTTTTGATTTTAAGATTGAGATAATTTAATGAAGGAACAACAGTGCACCAGAAACTTTATACATAATCTTATAACTAACTGAGACAGTTTCTCATTTCAAAAGCTGACCGCTAAAAATATTCCAGCAGTTTTTGTCCTGTTCATTACAAAGATTCTTGAGAGAGTTCAAATAAAATACCTTTCTGGAAATTGCAGTCCGTTGTCAGAAGAAAAAAACAATTATCTTCTGTGAATTGCTCACTTATCTCTTAGACACATATATTTTATAATAATATGTTCCAGACTTTGCTAAAACAAGCCTATGGTTCTTTGAGTGCTTTCTGGTATGTTGTATATGTACATATATAGCACTCATGCCTCAGAGATTAAGATGATTAGCAGAATACAATACTGGCTGCATGTGTGCAAGTAGTAAATCTCTTTCCTCTCACAGAAAAATCTTGTAATTTAGTGCTTGACAGTGTTACAACAGTTTTAAAACAATACAATACCACTCAGCATAAAAGTACCATCTGTATTCTAGAAAGAATATTATAGTACTGCATTTATTATTTTTTTTAATAACCTAAGTCATCTATAATCTTCATCAAATTTGCCTCCAGTCAAATTTGGACCTAAGTATCAGTTTGTCTCTGTAACTTATAATATAGATCATATTAGTTACATAACACCGTGATATATTTTTTTCACAATGAGTAAAAAGAATAAATCAGAAAACTGAATATTTTTGAAAACTCTCTTTTGTCCTTATGTATTCCTCTAATTATTGTCGATCAATTTTAACTATTTCTGTAAATCCTGTTTTCTACAAAATCATTTAACTGTCTATGCATTCGATGGGAAGACATTTACCCTTAGGTGTAAAAATAAATTAAAATTTGTTGCATAGAGTGGTGAGGGGGCAGAGAGGAAAGTTAGTTTTTTTCTCTGCAAATTGTAGTGGTTATGAACAGGGGAAGGATGCAGCCCTGTGAAAAAAAAATTATTTGGATATACTGTGATCAGGAAGTTATGAGACTTCAGGAAAATTACCTGTTCCTGCCATTCCTCTGAAAACAGAACCTCGTTTAAAGCTGTACTGCTACAGGATCAGGCACACATAAGGTAGAAGGCAGAGGACAGTACAAAATACTGGGTAAAGTGGGTAAGCTTCTTGTTATATCTAAAAAAGATACATTATATATTATTTGGTTTAATTGCAGTGAAATTAAATTAGATTTTTATTTTGAGTTACTATCTTGCATTAGACTATTAGTACCTGAAAGTGATTCAAAGATCTGAATGATTTAAGCATCGGGCTGAGAGAAATCATTACCACATCAATTTACATAGGCACATATTTGTGAGCCAAGGGTACTATGGCATGCTCCTCATTGAACCCTCTAGTTAAAAAAAAAAAAAACCAAACTTAAAACAAAATCATGGGCTCCACAACGTGATGTTACTGAAAAGAACAGTAACCTTTGAAGAAGGATTTAGGAGAATACAAATTTTAGAGGCTTGTTTGATAGGAGTTTTCATTTTTTTATCACCTGAAACCAAGTAGCTTTATCACTGCCACCCAGAAAGGAATCAAGTAACGTGTCTCCACTTAAATTATTAAAAAAACCCAAAAATCCAAAACACGAGTTCACTAGAACCTACTGGAAAAAAGAATTTGTCATGTGAGGTTTACAACTAGATATTCTTTGTCTGCTTGGGATATTTTTACATCTGGGAGAAAGGATAAGTGGTATACATGTAGTCTCTGTGGGACTCTGTTTCAGGACTTGAAGGATACACTATTGTTCATTGCAGGTAATCTTGTTGGGTATGAAGTTACTGCAGGTTAACAGCCCTACCTTGCTCTGTATCCGAGATATACAAACTATGGGGAACCGTTAAAGAAACAGTGTGTGAATGTCTCTTAGGTACCTGTCTCCCTCACAGCTGCAGCATAAAATTGGTTACAGAGGCGGGTAACATGGACTTAATCTCTATAGAAGATGGAATGGGATTATTGAATCTGATATCTGAGAACTGTTTAATGATTTATATGAAGTTATAGACATGGGAGCTATTTTAATTCTTTTTAATGATATTCTCTTTGCCTGACTGGATAGTGAAAATATTAAAGGTGTGACCTGATACAGAAATCCTGGCACTAACTTAAGAGTTCCCACATTATTATCTAAACTGTGAAAACTGTGTTCCTGAAGTCTTTCTCTGCTCCTTTCACTGACTGTAGATATTGAGCCTCCTTTTAATAGCTCACTAGAAAACAGTGATGAGTGGGATTTGGGTTTTTTTGTTTGTTTGCTTTTTTTTTTGTTTTTCTTTTTGCTACTCTGTTGGCAGGGAGCACAGCTTGTACATTGTTCTTAGATTCAGCATAAACCTCATAAAATACATTCTTTCAAGCCTAAAAATATATGTTTTTGTTGGGAGCTCTAACTCCTCCTGCCTTTGTGTAACAATAAACTACAGCACTGGAGCCTTGCCTTAATCTGAGTAGGTTATAAACCAAGCCAAAAATTAAAGAGAATATAACTGGAACTTAGCTGAGCTGTGGTAGTGTTGAGTGATCTTGTGTCATGACCTCACAGGAGAGGGGAGACTGCTGATAAACAAAGCACGGCAATGAAGTCATCACCAGAACTTGGGATACTGTCTGTAAAGGGAATTTGATTAGATGTTTATTAAAATAAACATGTTGCAAGCATACCTGGAACACGGTTTCTACTACCAACTTAGGTAAAAGGCAGTCACTGTCAGTAGAGTGTGCAAGATTTAAAACATGGGTACGGATTAAGTCTTAATCTCTGAGCTGGAAGTAATATATTTAAAAGGGAGAGCATTGTTCTGTCTCTGAAGCTGTTTAAGAACCATGTAGTAATTTGGCTGTCCTTTTCATGCAGTTTCTCAAGTCCATAAACTCTATAATTCACAAAATGAAATGTCAGGAGTCCCTTTTAAGTTTTTTTTTTTTTTTTCTTTTTTTTTTTCTGTTAAGTTTGTTTATATGATGAATTTCAGATGCTGAGTTCTCTTTGAAAATTATTAAAAACAGTTCTGTTAAATGTAACTTGTCAGTGAGGGAGGGATTGCTAGCAATTCCCTAATGACACTGGTGATCATATTACCTCATATCTGCAACGTACCAGTCCCGAAATGGTCATGAATTCAGAAAGTCTTGCATCCTTTTTTGTAAGCCTAGCAATTAGATGCAGCTTTTGCTATTCTAAGGTCCTGGCAAAGTATTTTAGAAAGGCAAACTCTAATACTTCTTAGTCTTTCATAATTGCTATGCTATAACTATACAGGATTCTAGCATATTTCTTAAAATACTAAACATGTGCAAGATGGAAATCTGTCTCAGAATGCTATTAGATTTAGGACAGTTAGACACTTATTAACTTTGTTATTTTAGGTTTCGACCTATTATACTTCACCTTTTCACTATTACCAGAATAAATACACTCTGTTAGCACAATTGTGTACAAATGCTATTTTATTTAAGATATACAAGCATTTACATTACTGTGATGCTTTCCCATCTTCTGACAATGATTAGCTAAACACTAACTCCTTTCCTCCATGATGTTTTTGTCACCATCAAGAGTTTCAAAAGGTAGGATCTCACTGATGTAAAATTCTGGTACAAGAGTCCTACAGTCTTGAGAGGCTAAGTGGCTAATTTTGGGGCTGGCCAGTGTCTGGAAATATCATCCTGGATAATCAGTATAATTCCAGAAGATATATTTTTATATAGAAACATACTTACCCTTCACCAGTGAATGCAGATCTTTCTGGGGTAGGTACAGCAGAACTACTGCAGTATAGATAATATTGTTAGAGATGGATAACAGAGTAACCATTTTCTTAGTGTAATACCATCAGCCAGATGTCATCACAAATAAAAGTTTTCAGGTTTGCTTGCAAAAGCAGTAATTTTGAGAACAAACATAGAGGCAACTGCTGAGTTTATTTAAGGTTATGAAAATTCATGTTAAAATTCCATCCGTTTTAACATTTCAGTTTATCTCCATTCTCTGAAAGTACAAAGTTTTGATATATCCTGAAAGTTAAATCCAAACCCCACAGCCTTTGATATAGCTTGCCTGTTTCTCATGTATTCATAACATGCAAAGGAATCTTGCATTCTTATAACCAGGAGGCACTTTGAGGACAGTCTCCTGAGATTTGGAATATAATAGTAAAATTCAGTTTCACTTTGATATTTCATTTCATGACAGCCACAACTAATAACCTAAGGTAGCTCTCCTCTTCGAAGAGGAAAGCCAATTCCCAACAACAGCTGTGTTTTTTGTAATGCTCCTGCCAGATATGATTTGGATAGCACTGTCATTAGCCTTTCAAAAATTTCCTCCCGTTTTCTGAATCATCTCTGGCATTGTGTTCTATAATCTTATTGTAGCTCAGCATGGTTTTGGCTAAAACTTATGCTGAAGCCTCTTGTTCCCCTTGATTACCGTTGCTATTATTATTTTTAATGTCTAATTACAGATGGAGGAACTTAGTTTCTTTATTGTTCCCTCCTACAGTTAAGCCTTTCTGATGAAATCCAGACTTCCATCTGGTATGGATTAGTGTAGGTTCATAAAAGTCAGTGTTGATTTACACCAGAGATGGGAACCTTGCTCACAAAATGATTGGGAGTGCCTATCCTCTTGAGTCAATTTTCTATGTTTTAGTAAGGTTCATTCAGATTTTTTTGTTGTTGATGTTTTATGCATCAGAAATAATGCAAAGAATTAAATTGTCACTTGCTTTCCTCATCTCCTCACAGGATAAGTGACACCATGGTTTTCCATGCACATGTTAGCAAGTTTTAGCTGAAGATGAATATGGTTGTTTCTTGACTAACTCATAAGAATTAATTTGTGCAACTGGCATAACTTGCATTTATTTTTCTTCCTGATTAGAGACACATTTCTGTATCCTATTTTACCATTCTGAAACAAGAGACACTGTACTAACTACAAACAGTGCGAGACAGCATTTTTTTTTTAATACAAAGGTGTTAGGACTACAAATAGATGCCAAAAAGGCATAAGTAGTGTTTATTGTTAAGATAAGACACAAAATACAAGTGACCTCTATTTCTGCATGAGTCAAAGAGTCTACTTCATGTTGTGCTCCAGATATGTGCATTGTTAAATTTGTAACTTCTGGCATGAGAGTGGTTTTACTGATTCTAATGGAACAATTTTCCTATAGAATAGTTTAAAAAGTCTAAGTCAAAATACATGCAGTTGAAGAATACTCTTCATTGAGTAATTTCTTAAAGAACTTATTTCATTTGACTACTCTGTTACATCAAGATGAGGAAAATAGAATGGTGTGTAAAAAGGTGTTTAAAATTTCATTTCCTGAAAAGCCTCTAAATTTCAGTGGTTGAGTTACTTTGACAAAATGTGAATGATTACCCTAGAAATAGGAGTATCATATTTAAGAAATTTGATTAAATATTAATCAATATAGTCTAGTTTTCATTATTAAAGAGAACTCTTATTTGGTTAGAAATTTAAGTCTGCTAGGCTGTTATTCAAAAAATACTTTTTTTTCTGCTCCCTTCCTTCCCATTTTTACTTCCAGGCTCTTCACATTTTGAAAGTGAAACACTGTTCAAGTTTTAATGTTTTGATAGGATATTTTTCATGCTTTGCCTAATACTATTGAATGTCTTTTTAATAACCCATAAACATTTATTTCTTAAGATCAGATTTTTCATGTTTTTGTCACATTACAAAAACTAGTTGCACTGTAGATTGCCCTTTATATTTTTTAATCTACTCAAAGTATCTAAAAAGTTGTTCTACAATTCAGTATTGTGTAAGTGTACTGTACCAACATGTTGAAAGACTTCGATAATGCAATAAGAAATGTAAGTGTTGTTGTGATAGCAAAAATAGGACTTCTTCTTTAATACAACATTAACTCTTTATTAATATTTTACTTACTAAAGCGTGTGTCAGCAGAAGAGAGTTTAACTTCTAAAAAGTTTAACAAAATTGTGGGGTTTTATGTGTGTGTATGAGTGAATTTTTGTAATTAATTGGCGCTCCATTTAAACTAAATTGTATTAATATCTAGACGTACTTAATGCTAGCCATTACAGAAATTCAGCAATTATTACTAGAATTATTAGTCACATTTTGAAGATAGATAAATAATAAACAGAAATATCATTTCTCCCTTTGATTAAAGCTCAGTGAAGCATGTAATATAGCATCTTGCACATTATTTTGCACTTTAGCAAATGGCTTTCAGAAGTATAATCGAAGTTCATGTGCTTGCAATGATGGCAGCATCCTTCTTTTCCATGCAATGAAGCACTACAGCATCAAGTACTTGCTTGTGATCTCGCTTTCTGTGTGGGACTCACTTGATATCATTAGAAACATTCAACTTAGAATGAAAGTAAGATTTGTAAAAAAGATTTACAGATTGTAAATGATATTTTTTTTCCCTGAGTTGCTTAACCTTCAGAAAACCCAGTAATTCAGAGATGTCATTTCTGAGTTGGATTTATTCCAAAGGGGAGAGGAAAATATGACTGCTGCAGCACTGTCTATCAGTAAGATACAAATCCATTTAATATATTGCAGATTAGACCACAATTCCTTTCTCCAGGCAATTAATTTGTGTGCAAGTCTAGATATAATTCAACTTTAGAAAGGTTTTCAGAATAGAAGTAATTAGCAGTGATATAAAATATTTTTCGTAATATTTAGATCCCGTGTGGAAAACCTCCCCTCACTCTAATTAATTGTTTCTATTTGTTGTGAATTATTTTACTGACTATTAAAACAAGGAAATTTGTATAAAACTTAGTAAAGCCACTTACAGCCAGGCAGGTGAAGAATCTGAAGTACAATTCCTGGATGATTTATATTACAAACACGTGTGTGTGTGTGTGTGTGTATGCAAATATACACACAATACTGCTTGGCTTTGAAATTTTATAATCTTCAAATTCAGCATTCTGAAGATCAGTGAGAGAAAATAAAAAAGTAAAATGTCTCTTGACCAAAGTAAAAATGTGTAGTGTGCATTCTCCCTAGATCCTACAGCTCCCAGCAGCATCATGCTCCAGCTGACTTGATTTTAACTGAAGATAATCATGGGCACAAAACACAGTACATCTAGCACACATGTTTCAAAAGACCAAAGTGGAATTCAGCAAATGAGAGACATGATGCCTTATGGATCTTGGAGGTTTTAGGAGGTGGTTGTAGAGAAGGAAGAACTTCCCTTGTGTTCTGTTCATTTTTTTAAAATTATTTTTTGTCAACTGAGATATGTGTGGCTGTAATTAGACTGGTGATGCACTAATGGTTGGCAGCTGTCTGCATAGCCTCTGCAAGGTCTTGTATTGATGCTTATCTCTATCACACTTTAAATATTTTCATCATTTCACTTAGGAAAGTAGAAAACAAGAGGAGTGGACTTCACTGCACACTAAGTTAATAATTTTATATCTTCTATCTGTTCTGACATAGTATTATTTCCACTAGCTTGAGTAAGAGAATGGAGCATCTAAAGTTTAAGAATATGAACCTTGAAGTTACATCTGAGTGGTAACTACTGAGGAGGAAGAGGAACTACTTAAACTAAGGGATAACACTGTCTTAAAGGTTACTATTGGCTGTCTGTGATCATAGAATCATAGAATGGTTTGGATTGGAAGGGACCTTAAAGATCATCTAGTTCCAACCCCCCTGCCATCAGCAGGGACACCTTCCACTAGACCAGGTTTCTCAAAGCCCCATCCAGCCTGGCCTTAAACGCTTCCAGGGAGGAGGCATCCACAACTTCCTTGGGCAACCTGTTCCAGTGTCTGACCACCCTCACAGTGAAGAATTTCTTCCTAATATCTAATCTAAACCTCCCCTCTTTTGGTTTAAACCCATTTCCCCTTTTTCTGTCACTAACTGCCCTTATGAAAGTCCCTCCCCAGCTTTCTTGTAGGCCCCCTTCAGGTACTGGAAGGCTGCTCTAAGATCTCCCCCGAGTCTTCTCTTCTCCAGGCTGAACAGCCCCAACTCTTTCAGCCTGATGGAAGTGATGTAAGTGAAAGGTAAAAATGATTTGTCTACCACCTGCTGATTCAGAATTTGATGACAAAGATTTATATGTTTATTTATTGCTTTTTAAAATTGCTTTTCATTGCTAGAACTGGACTGAAGAGGTCTTGTGTATGCCAACAGGATAGCTTACACAGAGTCAGCATATTGACCTAAAGTTGAAGTCAGAAATGTTTGCCCTGGACAGCTAGGTGCTAACAATGGTTTTGTTTCTATTTGGTTTCTGTTATGTTTTACAGTTTGAGGTGTGTTTTGGGTTTTTTGGGGGGTTTTTTTGTTTTGTTTTTTTTTTTCCTAGAGTCAATGGAGGCATGTTAAATATGGTTTTTTGAGTTGTTTGGGTTTTTTTTTCCCCCATATTGCAGGAACAATCATTGGTACCTCCTGCTTGACTGCTTGTTGTGTATTGTGTGGAAGTTTCTAGGTCTTGACCATTTTTATGAATCCTTGTGTTTCTTGTAACATGTTAAGAAGTATTTGGTAAGCAATGGTGAACAGTGGGTGCAGTAAACGTCTGTCCTGGAACCTCGGTAACTAGAAAACAAAATTACATTTAGTAAATTAAGTAAATAGATAACTTCCCATCAAAATAATATATTAGTAATCAGGATTTTCCAAAGATTTGTTTTAATTGTCACTCATAGCCAAACCATAATGTAGGTTAAATTGTGTACACTGCAGTCACATCTATATATGTATTCCTTAACTACAACTTTGTTTCCTGAAGAAAAAAAAAAAGATAACAAACTTTTGTGTAAGAGATGCACACAAAACAAATAAATAAAAGATGTTGAAAACAGGAAAGACCATAGAGCTCTATAAAAGCTTGGAAAAATGTTGAATGATACAAGCTGGCTCTTGAACCAGGGCTAGAGAGGAAATCGCACACACGAAAAAACCCAACCCAACCCTAGCTTTATTGAAATGAGAATCTGAGCAAAATGTACTCTAAAAATCACTTGAAAATCAAGATCAGCTACATGTGAAGTACTGAATGTGGTCAGCTTTATATTTTTTGGCTTCCCCACAGCTTGCTCTAGGTCCTAGGATAGCAATTTTGGTAGCAGTAGGGTACAGTACCACAACAGGGTATCACTGATTTTGCTGTGTAGCTTGTTTTTATAATTCCTGCAATATCTGAGCCTTGCAAACTTTCCTGTTCAAGCTGTGGGAAAACATAAACTTCTGAGGTTTTAGTGGAAGTTTGCCTCATATTTTTTGCATTCTACCTGAACCAGTGCTGCTTCACTTTTAAATCACATCCTCAAAGTGGTTTAAAATTCTCTCGCAATGTTTAGGAACGCTAATGACCATTTCATTGAGTCTCTTTAAGAATCTCTTCTGCACATTTTTTTATACCATGTCATAACCACACTGTATTCTGACTTGTCTGTGTAATAGTGTCATAAGGAATTATTTTACTTTCTTCTAAAAAAAGCTAAGTAGGAGTGATGGAAATTTTTATTTAAACTTTTTCTTTTTGGAGATGAATATTCTTTCAAACATACTTTCTGTGAAAATATATCAATTTTGAATGATAAAGTTTTATTATACAATTTCATGTTAAAATGAAAGACACAGACTAATTCCCTTCCCTTAGAAAAGCAAATAGAGTGGACTTGGCATGAAGCTAGATTGGCAGAGACCAAAGTCCAATTATCTGTGTCTAACTACCTGCCTCAGGTTTCCCAACTCCCAGACGAATATCTTAAGCCATTTGCTGTTCTGGCATAGTGTTGTTGCTTTGCTCCCTTTTGCTTTGTTTCCATTTGCTTCTAAAAATATGTAGGGTGGGGGGTTTTTTTGTTGTCATTGTTTGGTTTTTGTTTTGTTTTTTTTTTTCCTGATGCATTGAGAGGAATAAATAGAGGGAAACAACACTAACTGCTGTGGGATGGAAAACATACTTATCTGTACATCTACAGTTAAGCGTGTTTAAGTGTAGCAATACATACAAACACCTGTAGTAAGTGGAAAGATATCTTTGAATTTCACACAGCTTTTAGCTCTTTATTGGAGAATGAAAAGAAAAAAAAAGAATTGAGAAAGAGCAATAAGAATAACACAGATCTAAAATTTGAAATATTTCATCTTCTGTAAGCCTTGAAAAGCTTCAAACAAAATTTATTTGGTAGCCTTGGAGAACTTTTTAAAATTATAAAATAGAAAATATGTTTCTGAAAGGCACTGTGATTCCTTTCATGCGAATGTATCTGAGTGGTGTGATTTATTACAGTGTGTCACAATATGCATTTTCCCCTCTGGTTTATTTAATGTTGTAGGATACACTAATGTAACATATTATTTAGGAAGCTGTGGATTAATGCATGTGAAACATGTTTGAATTTTCCTTTTTAAAGTCTGACTTGATTGCTGTAGGCAATGAGTAGGTACAGCTAAAGGTACTTTTCATTCAACAGCAAAATACTTTAGAAAAAGGATGAAATTATTGTATGGTGTAGTAGCATACAGACACCATGAGTCTAAGCAGACACACAGTGTCAGTTTTGATTTTGCTATTCTTCGTTATTTTTCACTATTGAAGTCGAGAGTTTATCGCTGATGAAAGCGAGCATCAAGCAGTGAAATGTCAAGTTTCTAAACTGCCACTTCCTAGTGAAGTTTCCTCCCTTTTTGTCTGTCTTGAAGAAAAGAGAGTAAGTGGGTAGAAGGCTGTTGCGCTGTCAGTTACAAGAAGGAGGCTGAGCGCCATGCAGAGTTTCTGATAGTTTGCTGCTATTAGAATGTTTTTGCTAGGCAGGTAGGCTTGACATCAGGGAAATGGAGGCTTTAAAAAATGGAAGCTTAGTAAAACTTTGAAATATATTTGGATGTCTAGTTCTTTAGGGGCAAGATAAGTGGCCAGCACCTGGCAGACAAATGAGTAAGGTGGTTTAGGA
This sequence comes from Antrostomus carolinensis, assembly GCF_000700745.2. Classification (NCBI taxonomy): domain Eukaryota; kingdom Metazoa; phylum Chordata; class Aves; order Caprimulgiformes; family Caprimulgidae; genus Antrostomus; species Antrostomus carolinensis. The sequence continues at coordinate 34,476 of NW_010287640.1, forward strand.
TGAGGAAGGTGATAAAAGTAAAGAATGCTGCTGCTGCTTGTTAAATTGCTGTCAGACCTCCATGGAATATCTTGCTTCCTAATTGCTCTCAGATTTGTTATTTTCTCTACCCATATGCTGCATTAAAGAATCTCAAAGTGAATTTGTGAGACCTTTGTTAATAATGTGTTATATACCAAAGGTTGTACTTGTCTGAAATAAAGATCTTGTTTGCTAGGTATTGGAAGTCTACCTTCTATTGGGAGTATATGTTCATTTCCTGGGAAGAAGAGTGAGGATTTTTCTCCAGTAGAGGAGCATCTAAGCTGAATGATGTACTTACAATGTAAACCACCCTGGACTGATAAAGGCTTTGTGCCTTTGCAGTCATTGCATTCTGATTCTGTGTCCCACTGCTACTAGCCAACCTACACCATGTTGTAGGTGAAATTTGCTGGCTTATGTAATCGATTTCCTGTATTAGAAGAGCAGAAACAATATACATATCAAAGGTTAATAATGAAAGCCATTTACAGGTAAATGTTATTTTACACATTTGTTAATGTCAGACTGATAAGTCTTTCAGAAATGTCTGTCAATAGTGAACAGATATTGAAACAAATTGCATTTACACTTACATGATGATGGTAGTTTTTGGAAACAAAGTATAAGATGTTTATGGAGGTTTGATCTTAGAAAATGAACTCAGGACTTCCAATATGATGTTTAAATTTAATGTAATTATTTAATATTACATTATTTTGTGGCCTGAGTCATCTATGCCTACAGCAATGCTTAAAAACTCCTACAAATGCCACCCTCCCATTTCCTAGCTATGCAGTTGGCTGAATATAAAGGGCAAGGGGGGAACAGTAAGTGAATAATACCTCATTTTCCATGTGAGCCAAAACAAAAAAGAACAAGTACATATGCACACTTTTCTATAGCTTTATTTACATAGAAACTTTAGGCCACAGTTTTTCTTGCCTGGTTAGCTGGTTCGTTTTCATTTTTGTTACTTTGAATTGTATTCTCCTAAAGCATATGCACTTTATGTACTCTAACAACTGATGGTGAATCATAGATAATCTGCTGCAGCTGTCTGTCTGAAGCATAGTCCATTATGACCAAAGCCTGAAAAATCAATGAATTTCATAAGTTCTTGTGTGTATATTCAAGCAGTAGATATTAATCAGAAAGTTATTTCTTAGGAGTAAGATAATATTAGTATGATTAAGATAATATTAGTTAGTATTCTGTCAATCATTTCAGGTTCCGTGTATGATTAGAACTTCATATCAAGAGAGAACAGCCATCTTAAGAGCAGAAGAGTTCTTCTTATAAAAATAATAAGAGATTTGAGGGTTAGAAAGGTATTCTGTATCTATTTCATGAAAACTAATAGCATGATTATATGTAACTAATAGATAACTTGTCATAACCTCTCAACAATTCCATTTATATTTAAATTGGAACAAATCTGCAAGCTTGATCAGGTTGGTTCCTCCTCTGTTAGTTGGTATTAGAACATAATTCCCTTCAGAGTAATATCCTGTCCATATTTGAATGTATTTATATATATTCAAATATATATATATATTCAAATATATATACATATA